>NC_056739.1:776549163-776849163 GCF_019279795.1 Protopterus annectens | reverse complement strand
GTTGGTCAAAAGATAGGTCACTGTCCACATAAATTCCCAAATCCCAAACTACTATGTCACCTCTTAAGGGCTTATTATCAGTGTGGTAGTTCCTTGCAGTAACTTCCCAAAAGATACAGTAAGGCATTTCTTGACATTTAGTTTCAGTCCATGATTTTGGCACCAATTATTTAATTGGGAAAAACCTTCCTGAATGATGACTAATTCATATGGGGATTCATTGACTGTTCCTAGCTTGCAGACATCTGCAAACTTAAGTCAGCCAGAGCTGTTTGGTATTGGTGTTTACTTCAGCAAATCAGATGCCAAACAGGATCTATTATGCTATTATTATTATTGGTTATGTCAGGTAGTTCTGTGCCAAAACCATGAGCTACCTATAGTCAGCCATGAAATTTAGGGTAGCTCCAGAACTAACACCTTGTGGTAATCACATTTACTGTTCTATTCATCACACATTAAATCCAGGGGCCCTATCACCATGTAACATAAAGAAGTTCAGACAGTGAAGAACTTGAAGATTAATGGGTAGCTCTACATATGCAAACAGAAGCACTGAGCAAGGTCTTACAAGTAGAGTTTATTTTATTTATTTATTATTTATTTGCAGTTGGTTTACCAGGATAGCCCATTGGGCCAAAATGAACCCGTTTTCAATGGAGTCCTGGGGAGAAAAGCACCAAAACTAAATAGGTTACAGTATGTTATTCATAGTAGTTATACAAATTATACAATTATACAAAAATTAAAGATACAAGAAAAACAATTTCAAATAATACAGCAAAACTAGAATTAATACAGACTAGTGATGAAATTAATAGATAATACAGCCTAAAAGGAATATTGCATGAAAGTACTTTGAAATAATAAGATATTAGGAAGCATTGCATGAAAATAATGAAAAATAATAACATATTAGGAAGCATTGCACGAAAATAATGAGAAATAATAACATATTAGGAAGTATTGCATGGAAATAATGAGAAATAATAACATATTAGGAAGTATTGCATGAAAATAATGAGAAATAATAACATATTAGGAAGTATTGCATGAAAATAATGAGAAATAATAACATATTAGGAAGTATTGCACGAAAATAATGAGAAATAACATATTGGGAAGTATTGTACGAAAATAATGAGAAATAATAACATATTAGGAAGTATTGCACGAAAATAATGAGAAATAATAACATATTAGGAAGTATTGCGTGAAAATAATGAGAAATAACATATTAGGAAGTATTGCACGAAAATAATGAGAAATAATAACATATTAGGAAGCAAACACTTAGGAGGTGTGGCCTAGTGCATTCTTTCCAAATATTATAGGAATAATAATATGTATGAGTTAGGGGTAAATAATAAGAAAAAATGCAGGAGGAAAACAGGGAAAAGAAGGAAGATGGAAATTTCAAGTGTTAGTTATGTGGGGTGGGAGCAAGAGCATTCCCACTGGGATACTAGATGTGAATGAAGAGATCTTTTAAAAATAAAATGGTTGGCGGTGGTGTGAATGGATGTGGTAGGGAGTTCCAAAGGCGTGCAAGGCCATAAGACAGAAGATTTTTGCCTGGGGGACGAGTTGGTTTATATACTTCTAATAGATTTTGATTGTTGGACCTTAACACTCTATCAGGAAGGTGCATTTTAGTGTTAACAGAGTTAACCCTGTTTACTAAACTATTTGTTTCTGCATAGTGGTGAGTGTTAAACTGCTTTCTTACATAGGACTTCCACATACAGCAAGTCTGATATATATATATACTTGGGGCCTTTCCCCATCAGCAATTCCAAGGAAGTCCCCCCCCCCGGTGAAATTTTCCTATAGAGACTTTGCCAACTTTTCTACTTCCACTGTATACAGTGGCACTGCCTTATGGTACACAGTCGCATAATTTACTACTTCATGTACATGTTTTTGTATTTATTTAGCTTAACTTGAATTGGATGCAATACTGATCCCATGGATGTTTTTAAGTTTCAGCCCTGAGTTACAAACTGAGGGAGTAACAGGTTAGCAGGGGCTGACAGGTTAGCAAAAAGTGCATAACCCATTAACAAGTTATAGCCATATATTTCAATTTGTCAGTGTCTTTCGGCTTTTCCAGGTTAGGGGTTGCCACAGCGGAACTCTGGTCTGCAAATGATTGGCAGTGGATTTTTATGGTGCCAACTTGCCAGCCCAATGCCCAGCCTTCAAAGAAGGCACACCCATTCATGCACGCACATACCTGTATGTCTTTAGACGTCACTCAACCACAGGGAGGACATGCAGACTCTGCACAGAAGAAGCTCCAGCTGAGAATCAAACAGGAGAACCTCTTGCTGTGAGGAGACAATACTAACTGCTGCAACATGATAGTAAGCAAATTGATAAGCTACCTGTACACTGTAACATGTTTTTAACATTTAGTCTGCCACAAGAGTAAGTAACTTTTTAATCTTTAATATATACATAATTTGCAAGATATGGAAAAATTGGAATTTAGTGTATTGTAGTTTAGAGAGTAGAAGTGATGTAGAGAGGAGTGGGGGAGGGGTACAGAGAGAAGTTAAATAGCTAAAATCGAAAGAGAATCAGAAGGTGGAATAAGAATCTGAGTTGAGAATTGGGTTGGTCATTTCTTTGGCTAATACACTAGCTTAACACGTCAGAGTAAATGTGAATTTTGGGTAAGTACTAGGCTAGCTCCTCTTGGAGGCCATTTTAAATCTAGAAAATGTCCCTTCAAAGATGAGAATCAAACCCCATACCTTGTGTCTGTGAAGTAAACACCTTAGCCATTCTGCTAACTTCCCATCATCACTCTTTTGATAGGATTCAGTGAACTTTTAATTAGTGTCTAGGGATTTATAGATCTCTGGGGCTGAGAAAGCATGCATATAAAGTGGAGTTTATTGTAGGTTATTCTCATTCTTTGAAGTTTCAGGTTGACCTTCAGTGAGAATGCCTACAAAAAGATTTGGCTCTGATTCTTCCTGTAACCCACTTATCATTAACATGTTACATCCTTATTGTTAAATACCCAGGTCTAATGCCAAGTACTATCAGCAACATTTAACTTTTACCTCTGGTGGTTTGTGTGCTAAGAGACTTAACAATATCCATGACTATCCTCTGAAATGGTCCTTCAGTAATGTGCAGTGACATCAAAGCAGCCTTAGCTTTGTCGTATGCTTTTCCAGATGTTTGGCATTGTATACATGTCTGATAGTACCCTTTCTTGTCTTTTTCAATAGCAACTTTGTGTAAGCCTCCTTTCTTGTACTATTGTGATGGTCTGTAAAATGAACATCATCTGCTACAGCCAGAAGCACTCCTGCTGAGTCTCTATTTCAACAAATCTAGGAGGGATGATATTTATCCTAGTTTTAACATCCATTAAAGTTACCCGTTACCTCCTTCAGATTTGACTTTACCTAAACACTTCATCACCTTCATCTCCAACTTCATAAGCCATTGCAGCACCTGATTTTAGCAACTCGCACTTCTGCTTTTCCTCCATACCTACCCACTCCAGTACTTTCTAACTCTTTAAAATTCCTTAATCTTCTGTCTACCAGCTGACATAGCTAAACTGCAAACCTACCTGTTTACATGATAAGTTGTGATTAAAACTCTAATCATACCAATAACTGCATGAGTAGAATGCCAGACTTTGTCATTTGTCACTAGTTCTAAACTTTATTAATGTCAATGTGATTTATCATAATCCTTTAATCTCCTGTTATTGTAATACTGTTCAGATCTGTCACATTCTTGGCTACTTATGTATCATGTGTATGTAATTGTGTTTGGTAAGTTTAATTTAAGCTGAAGCTTTTCTAAACTTGCTTTTCAACTGGACTCTTCACCTAACTCCCTCCTTACCTGCATCTTTTCTCCTTTGACACTCTGTTCTCACATGCTGCTTACCTCTCGTATTTACAACTAAAATTTATTCACATCTGTTTTTTTTCTACTCAGTTAGTAATATTTACAAATTATTTGAATTGTCTATGGGATTCTTTGTCTTCTGTGATTACTACATATTTGTGAATTTGTTCAGTTTTATTTTTTGTGAATTTCTTCAACTGGGCTGTGCCTGCACTGGTCTATTGTGATCAGTGTACTACTCTAGTAAATAAACTACTGATGCACTATGTGTATGTAATTTTATTCAGTAATGTTAATGTAACCTGGAACTTTTCTCTCTACAATGCAACTAAAAAGGAGTGTTCAGCCCAGTTGGACATCTGAGTTAACAAATGCAACAGAATTTAATCCCAAGAATTCTGTGGAACCTGCTGCATTGATTTAGACTGCCCCATGGGTCCTCTTATACCAATATGTAGTGTAAATCTCCCTCTTCTTGTTGGGCTATGCCCTGCATGTTAGATAGAGGTCAACCCCTTCTACACTTCCCTTCAGCTGAGGTACGTTCCCAGACAGTCACCCATATCCTTACAACTTTAGGCAACATTGTGAGTGCTTGGTCTCATCATAAAGTTGTTCAACATTTCAAAAATATTTCAGAAGTATTGATATGATATCCACGTAACTAAATATGTAATTAAATGCTTAGTTTTGCAGTGAACACACTGACATTGCTTTCTGCTTTTCTCCTAGAGCTCTGTAAATTCATTTGTAAAAGATCTGGGCATGAACTTAAAATATTCAAGATAACACTCTTCATTTTACGTAGCCAAGAAAATCAAGAGTCATGCATTTTACAGCACTCATTGCTTTACCCATAATCAGAGGGCATAAAACCTCACCCACTGCCCTTGGTCAGTTTGGTGCTGATTGCACATATGTTCTAATGACCAAGTAACAAAGTCATCCACCTCTTGACCCACCCATGAGGAGTACAAGGATAAAGCCATTACTGGGCCCCAGATAACTTGTGCTGGACTAGTGACTTGGGCTCTGGGGGTACTGGGTGGGTGAGGAATGGAATGCGAAGCCAGTGCTAACTCATCTAGCCCGGTGGGGGAGTAAGGCTGCCTAGGCTGAGTTCAGTCATAGCATTAAGAATCTGGTGAGCTCTGTGCTGTAAGTGGAATACCTGCATGTCATGTGGATGGACATATGTGAAAGCATACATTCACCTCCGGAGGGCAGCAGTTGGTAAGCTTGTAAGGCTACTGTGGGATGCAGGGGAGGGTTAGAGCACAATTCCTAGCAGCAGTGTGATGATGCGGTGCCATCTATCTCCCCACTGGCCATGCATGTGGATAAGGTGTGCCTGATAGACTCGATGAATGAGGAGAGTGGATGGTGGTAGATAATGGTATGCTCCTGGGAGGGAAAAAGTCACCCCCTCTTTATACAAAAGAAGCAATTTAGTACTGCCCTTGGATTCCAAGGGAGAATTTTCATCCATTCTACTCATATGCATCTCATGAAGATTGAGCATCCCCTTGCATGCTGGAACTACTCTTTCATCTCTTCTCAGTCCTTCTCTCTTTCTGCATGTTTAGCATCTCATTGTTTTATCTCCCTTAGCATCTCAAACTTTTTATTCTGTCAGCTGCATTGATGCATTTCACCTCCAGCTCCTGCTCTTGTTTTTGCAGTTCAAGCTGCATTTTAAGATCACGTGCATGTTTTGCACTTGCAGATGCTGCCAAGTTTTCTCCAGGTTATGCGGACTGGTTTCAGCCAAACATAAGCTGGCTATCATCTCATTTTTGGGCATGCCAACATGGGTGATTTCCTTCAGTTTGCACACTTCAGCCAACTTTGACAGATATTTTCCCATGTTTTGTAGAGGTCATATATCTCCTTCAATGACGGGGCACTTATTAAACAGACCCTTCTCAAATTGGGCAGTAAGTAGTATTATGTGCTTGTAAAGGGTGCCAGTAACTTTTAAGTGTATCTCCGTAAAGGTATGTATGTTATGTCTAGTCATCCTATGGTTTCTGTCAGCATTTACGTAGTATTGTTACATTTGAATCATGAATATAAAAGCATGTGAAGCAACAGGACTGCTAGAAATTTTTGTGAATGTTACTAATGTGCTCTTGTATTCTTCTTTTAACCATCCTTGTGGTTTGCTTTATATACCATTGAAGTGTAGGACAGTTAAAAAAACAAAGCAAAAACCACATTTGTTGAACTGCAAAACCACAAGAAATCAAATCAGATTCTTGTCTTATAGATCCTGACTTCTTCATCAGAATATATTGACCTGTAACATGAGAACTGTTCACAAGGAATATTTCCTCTTCCTAGTTAAAGAAAATCTTACATGAAAACAGCTCGCTGAAATTATGGAATACAGATTAGTGGGTCAGATCATATCAGTATCACGTACAGTGGATGTAAAAAGTGTGCACACCCCTGTTAAAATGCCAGGTTTTTGTGATATTTAATAATGACACCACAATAAATCATTTCAAAACTTTTTCCACCTTTAATGTGACCTATAATTTGTACAATTCAATTGAAAAACAAACAAATGTGATTTTGTGATTCAACCAGGGTGGTTTGTTTTTTTGAGTTAGTTCTGTACTTCTTTCTGGTGGGTACAGCTGCCTCTATGCAGCAGTTAACATGCTTGTACAGGGTTTCTGTGAACAGTTCTGCATAGGCAGAAGTGTTCTCAGGGTTTATGGGGGCTTGAAATTTTGCCAGGTTCTCACTTAATAGCAGGAGGTTAGCCTTAGAATAGTTCCTGAATATTCCTGGTTTAGCTGGGGGTCCAGGTTTTATTTTAACTTCAAAGGAGACCATTTTGTGGTCTGACCTTACCAGGGAAGGCATTACAGTACGGGGTGTGCAGGAGTCTCCCATATTAGTGAGGACCAGATCCAGTATGGTTGCACCCCTGGGTTGGTGTATTGATTATCTGGTCCAGGGAGTTTGTGTTTACAAAATCCATGAAGCTCTGTGCGTTTACATTTGGTGTCATATGGGATTCCCAGTTAATAGTGGGGTAATTAAAGCCACCCATGAATATAGTATTGGTTTGGATGGTTAGTGTTTCTAATAAGTTTAAATAGATGGTATGGGTTTCCTGGGTCATAGAGGAGGACCTATAGCTTGCAGGGAAGTGGTATTGGATTTTACCTATGGTGATTTGAACATGGAGCAGCTCAAGTGCATTGTCCTATTTGACCAGCCTTGAAGTATGTTTATTTTTGATGTAAATAGAGACACCTCTACCTTTAGTCCCTGCCTGTGAAGTAGCTGGTCTAAATGTGTGGAAGGCATTATAACCTTGCACTGTTGGTATGCTCTCTGTGGCTTTAAACCACGTCTCAGTGACTGCAAAGGCATAAGCATTCTCTAGGGTAATGAGAGCTTCTAGGGAGTGGAGTTTTTGTTTTGTTTTCTTCCCTACTTACAGCTGCAGATTTTGCTGAATTGCTTCCAATAACACTTTGAACTGCTTAAGTGTAGCAACTAAATCTGCCAGTTTTATTATAGGATTAAGGTTTTTTAATGTATTGTGATTCCTTGGATAAAGGTACTGCATTGGTGGATATCACTTTGGGCTCTAAATTGGAAGTGCTACTTCTCCAGAACTTACCCAGTCTACTTCTGTCTTTCTTACCCTATGTCCATTCTCTGGGCATCTGCAGTATACAAAAACTGATCTGCGACAGTGCACTTCATTAACAAAAATAAATAAATAAATAAATAAGTACAACAATTGGGGGAGGCAGTGTATGCAAGAGTGCACAGCTACACAGCAGCAACCATAAGGTGATTGCATGCAGAGGTTTTATTTTACAATATCATTTAGAGCCTTGGTAAACATTACTAATTTAGTCACAATCAAGCTGCCCACCTTGAAATGCATTTGTTTCAGGAAGAATGCTTCAAATCTCTGCTTTATTTAAACTGTAGCATTTATTACTTCTCATGAACTTTGAGAAGAAAAAAAAAACTTCAGATCACAGCACCCGAACCCCTTGTGACTAACATTTTTGACTTTTGAATCATGTGGAATAAGAATGAACATAGGTACCCTGACTCCTGTAGGTAAGGAGGTGCTATGAATAGAATTCAAAGTGATATCAGAATTAACTGCATGGTATGTGAACACAGTAAGTTTTGTTTTTTATGTATTTAAGTGTTGGCCCCTGTTCAATAACATGTCTGGGTGAATATTGAAAGAATTTGATACTTCTGGGTTGATGACTCATTGAAGGGTCAGCCAGAAGAGTTATGGAATCATTTGCATATTTTGGATTAGATTTGCTACAATGCGTTGATGGACCATGTCATTCACATCTCTTTCCTCTGTTTAGAAATCAGTCAACCCTGATAAACAGAGTTCCAGCACTGGTGGAGACCTGGAGAACATTGATGCCTTCTACTTGACTGGTATCACTGGTCTGGTCTATGGTTGTTCTTTACTTTGAGTGAATACAATTCATATGCACTCAGAGTTTTCTTCCAGATGGCCTTACACAAACTAATAGTGGATTATCAACAGGCCTCACTTGTTTTTGTTGTATTCTACTGCTTGGTTTCGTAGACATTAACTTTTGGGACATCGAGTCCTCAAACTTGGATGACTTTATGGTTACAAGACTGAATGCTGTAACTAGTTTGTTTGCATTAAGGAGCACATACACAATGAAGAGGGCAGACACCCCAGTTTATGCTAACTGCCTGTTAGCATTTGTGGTGTGTACTTTTCCTTAACCTAGCAGTTTAAGGATGGCTAGCTCAGCAATTGAATGAAGCAAGTTTCCCTCTCTGAAAGCCATGTGAATATGGGTGTTAGTGTACATAGTTGTTGTTGCTATCTCTCTCATTTCTGTTTTTTTTTTTTTTTTTTTACTTCTGTTTGCAGATGGACCAGGTTGTTTAGGGGGAAATGCATATGTCACCCTTATGCAACTTCACAGGGGTTTTAAATTTGTTGAACATGAGAAACATTGTTAACTGTGATGTCACAGGTAATGTTTCTTTGATGGCAGCAAGATGATGCTGTATAATAAATCTTGGTTGCTTCTCTTGTGGAACGTGAATGGTCTAAACAAGCTCATTAAATGGTGAAGGATTTTCTCCTGCAAAAGTAGGTTTAACCCAGATGTAGTAGCCATGCAGGAAACCCATTTTAATGATGGAGAACATAAAAAGCTAAACATGTGATAGCGGAGTATTCCTCATACCCGGTGGTAAGAGAAATGGAGTGATAACATTGTTGTATGGTTATTTTGTACTTGAACCCCTAGATCAAACAGCAGGTTACAAGGGCAGATATGGGGTAGTAAAGGGCATAAGAGGGAATGAAATACTCATCCTGCTTACCATTTATTTGCCACAAGCCCACAGACTTGCTGAAGTAAAACAACTCATGCAAGCTGTGCCTTTGCAGAGGGTGCAACCTTAATAATGGGGGATTGGAATGTTATGACTGCCCTGACAGATGTGTCAGGTGGATATAGATAATCTCATCTCTCCTTACAGGGTCAATTTCTTAAAGTGAACTTATCAGCAGGAAGGAGAGAGATTAAGGATAGTGCAAGGTCTCCTGTTTTGGACCCAAGATATACTTTCTATTTGTAGCGGTATAAGTATTGGTCTCATTTAGACAGAATATCCATAACCAAGGATTAGCAATACTCAATGAAAGGAGTTCATACCCATCCTTGAATTATCTCAGATATGCACCAGTTCACTTCTGTCTTGAATGGAAAGGGACGAGGCCCCCCAGACACTGGAGATTCCCAACATACTTGTTGGAGAAAGACTTATATAAGATGGCTTAAGGAGACAATGAACTTAAGATGCGCTAGAATACAAACTTACACAAGTGTGGCATGGGAAGGTTTAAAACTTCTGTGAAACAGGCCATCCAACAAAATGACACTCAGACTAGAGCAGGGGCTGATAGATATTATAAACATTTGCTACACTCCAACTTTGACAGGGCTCTAGACTTGAAAGGGACATAACTAGACTGAGAGAAACTACAATTGAATTACCGAAGAGGATAGACCAGAGAATCTTATTTCATAAATTGGCCATAAAAAATATTCCCTTTGTTAGCACCCCAGAGGCCATCCAAGCTTTTGCAATAAAGCTCAGGCATCAGGCCTCTGTGACAGTGATAATAAAGCTATGGCATCCTGCTGAGACTCAATGGCAACATACTCCACGTGCAATATTGAGAACCTTATAAGCCTTTTACTCCCAACTCTGTAGCTCAGATGGGGTGATTCCCGAGGGAAAAACAAAAACAATAAGTTACCTTAGTAGGATTACATTACTCACCCTGACTGAAGCCTAGAGGAATAGCCTCATGGCTACCTTCACAGAAGATAAATTGTTACTGTTAAGGTCCAGCCATCAGGGAAATCTCCAGGCTTCGATGGAATTCCATGGGACCTCTGGAAGCTTTTAAAAGAGGATTTATTGAAAAGTTGGAGGATATGTGTCAGTCGTTCGTCTCCATTACAGATAATAAGAAGGTTTGGGGTTTCATTCAGATTTTTTAATATATACAAACACATCAGGATGGATAGCAGCATCTTTAAATATGAATGAGTTAACTAACAAACAGAACTTACATACATACATGTACACAACTCAACAGCTAACTACAAAATGGCAGTCAGGCTCGCACATGCTCATTATTTCTACTATAGTGCAAGCCCTTGCATAGCTTCTTAAAGGTATATACACATGAATATTGATCTACAATATGGATGAATAACATCCTTGTAGGGGAGGCACTCCCATCTTGAAAACAAATGGTCATTGTCCTTATATTAAAAGAGGGTAAGAGCCCAGTTTTCACTGTGTCCTATCATCTCATATCTATTTTAAATCACAATTATAAGATATTTATGACCATTTTAGTGAAGAGAATGGCACTTTTCCTACCAGCATTAATTTATGGGACCACTGCAGCTTTATAGAGGGGCACCAGTTGTTTGACAACTTCATGCTATGTTTATTCTGGGAGACCCACATAACTTGAGAATATGTCTGTTTCTCTTGAGTCTTGATGCCAGAAATCCATTTGATAAAGTAGATTGGAGTTATCTTTACTTTAGGACTTATCTTTAGGCTTTCCCTAAGGCATTCATAGCTGTTTTTCAAAAAACTATGAAGGCTCCACTGCAGTGGTGAAAACATATTTTAGCCTATTGGGACCCTTTCTCAATTACAAGAGCAACCAGGCAGGATCTGCCCACTTTCTCCCTTGAACTATATTTAGAGCCTTTAGCTCAGATTCTCAGGGATTTGCCTATTCAGGTGTATCACTGGGGCCCTCATGACTTGAAGGCCTCATTTTTGCAGATGACATCCCATTAACACTGTCAGACACAGAAAGGGATCTAGCACCCCTCTTTCAAATTGAGAGTAAATTTGGTAAATTCTCAGGTTACTCAATTGATGTTAAAAATCAAAGCTATTGCCATTAGTCTATAGCCAGAGCAAACAATGATGCTTACCCTTTTTTTTGGCAGGCAGAATAAGCTAAAATATTTAGGTGTCTGGATAACAGACTTGTGGCAAAGTTCAGTTATTTTACATATCAAGAATGCTTAAGTAAAGGAAACTTAAGTAAAGCAAAGATACATTTTTGAGGATGGAAACTTTTGACCTTAGGTTTTAACCAGAGGTCACATACGATAAATTGATTTATCTTGCTGCTGACACGTTATGCGAAGTAGGCTCTAGAGTCTCCTCCCCAGACTCCTCCCTATAACAATTGAAGAATACAATGAAAACACTTCTTTCAGAGGGCAATCGCCTATGAGTAGCCTGTGAGAAATTGGAGATAACCTGGATAATTATGGGGTTTCTCGATCCCAGACTTAAAACTCTGCTGGGGAGCAACTGCTCTGACCATTGCCTTGAAAATTGTATCAAGGACTTATGTGGAAATATATAATACTACTGAAGTGCCCACTCCCAATTAAAATAGACTACTTTGAGGCAGATCTCATGAATGACTGTACTCGAGACCATCCCACTCCTGCTGGAAGAAATCAGTTGTCAGCAATGTGCCCTGTTTAAGACTTACCCTTTAATGGACAGTAGAGTTAATAAATCAGTTTGTGTGTGCTGGCTTGGGGAAACTGGACATCAAATTAACTAAGACCTGAGGAAGAAGGAAATGGGGTTTACAATATTGGTACCAAATGTTGGATACAGAGAAATACTAGACTGGCACAAGTTTAAACTGAAATTTGGCCTACCCCAGGACTATTTTTAGATTTTTTAGGATTAAGAAGTTTGTTGAGATCTCTGGAATCCTAAAAGAATCCAGCATTGAGAGGGAGCTCTTATTCATTTACTCATCCAGTTTAAGGAAGGAGAGGATAAATCCTATCCATGAGTTTCTACTTGCTACAGAAGTGTAATTATCCTCAAATATCCAGAAATTAAAAAAAAAGGATCCAGATAGAACTTGACAGTTGCCTTAAATATTTAGACCTATTTGCACCTGTGATAGAAAAGTTAGGATTTTTGGGTGGAAATGCCTGCACAAATATTTGTATACAGTGGCTAAATTGGAGAAAATGTGTCCAGTGGCTAGTAGTAGTTGTTCAACATGTCGATTACAGGGCCTGGTAATTGGTTGCATATATTTTTCATCTGCCCTAAGACTTATCTCTTAGCTCCGTATAAGAGCTTTTTGGAAAGTCTGTTTGGCAGATCCAAAGAAGTTGATCCTACTGTTTAGCATTTAGGCTGCAACAGGAATAATTTTTTAGCTCCTACTCAGAAATCATTATCATCTGTGATTTATTTTATTTTATTTTTTATTTTACATTTGTTGACCGGGCTAGTCTAACTGGATATATGCCCATTTTCAGTAGAGGCCCGGGGAGAAAAGCTCCAAGCATGAACAGTGACAAAGTTTACAATATATAAAAAGACATGTAAAATTACAGTACAGAGGCAACATTGGTCAAAAGAAAAATTATACTAAACACAATAGTAAGTTTGAGCAAGACCCAATTAGGAGAGAAAACCCTTTTATTTTATCCTCATACTATGAAGAAAAGTGTAGTGACTAGAATTAGAGGCATTGGATAGAGAAGTAGAGAAAGGGGTGAGAGCAGGAGAGGGGAAAGAGATATCAGTCTGGGTTCACACATGGACATAGCCAGTAAGTTTTAAGATGTTCTTTAAGATGTTTTTTAACTAGAGAAGTAGAAGCAAGGGTTGATATTTCAGAAGGAAGCTGATTCCAGTTTTTACCTGCTGTGTTCGAGAAAAGTGAGTCACCAGCTTTGTTCTTAGATTTAATAGAGGAAACTAGGAGCTTATTAGCAGAGCGTAGTGTAGCCAGATTGTTGTATGGTGTAATCATATTAGTGAGGATATGGGTGTTGTTGGGGTGGTATAGGATCTTTTGGGTTATAAGTAATTGTTGACAAAGTATATGGTTCTGTAATTCTAGCCATCCCAGTTGTTTGAGGTTGAGGCAGTGGTGAGTTTTAAAGGGGGAGCAAGTGATGAATCTAGCTATGCTATTATAACAGGTGGAAAGTTTGGAGAGGTTGTTTTTAGATAGATTAGTATATATAGCAGAGGCATAGAAAAGGGTAGAAATAAGGTGGGTCTGGGCAATAGTTTTTCTGGCAGAAGAGGTAAGGAAGGGTTTACTTCTATAGAGGGTACCAAGTTTTTTATTAACAGACTTTATAGTGGAGTTAATGTGGTCATCATAGTTGAGGCGATTATAGGCGGATTGTAGTATCTGGGGTTATGTTGGTACCATTGTTAGAGGTTATTGAGATGAATGGATGAGGTGATTTATGAGTTGGAGTAAAGAGCAGTCATTTTGTTTTTTTGGGATTTAGGAGGAAGCAGTGTTGCATAAACCAATTTTCAACATTATGGAAAACAGTTTGGGTGAGGGACTGGAGAGAGGCTATGTTCTTAGCTGTACAGATTAAAGTAGAGTCATCTGCATATTGAATGCAGGTGGCTTGTGGAATGTTTATATGTAGATCGTTAATAAATAAGGAAAAAAGAAGGGGACCTAAGATAGAGCCTTGGGGTACTCCAATATTTACTGGAAGTAATGTAGGCAGATTGTTATCCCAAAGTACTGCTTGCTGTCTGTTTTCCAGATAAGACCTAAACCATTGCAATCCTTGTGGAGCGAGTGAATTGGCTTTTAGTTTGTCTAGAAGTAAGTTATGGTTAACCATATCAAAGGCTTTTGACAGGTCAATAAATAGCACAGAGGAAAAATAGTTATTGTTATGATTTTTGTTTATAGAGTCGGTGAAGGATAGCAGGGCAGTCATTGTGCTATGGAATGGCCTGAAGCCATGTTGGCAGTTTGCCAGTAGATTATTTTGTAGAAGGTGGTTAAGTAGTTGTTTGTGAATACATTTTTCCATTATCTTAGCTATTGGGGAGAGTAAGGCGATAGGCCGAAAGTTAGAAAGCTCAATAGATGATCCACCTTTATGTAGAGGGATGATGTGGGATACCTTCCATATGGTAGGGATTTTGCCTTCTGAGATAGTTCTATTAATAAGGATTGAGATGGTATAGTCTATGGCTTTTGCGGCAATTTGTAGGTATTCAGCTGGGAGACGATCAGCAGAAGGGGTGCAAGGTTTCAATTTTTGAAGGAGCTTACAGATGAGAGATGTAGGTACAGGTTGTATTTGAAATGTAGGAGATGAAGTCTTAGAGGTATTTAGTGGGGAAGCAGTAAAAGGAGGTAAAGAATTGGCTAGGGTTAGAATGGCTTCTGTAAAGTAGTTATTAAAGGCATCAGGAATCTGGTTGGAGTTATTTTGGTTGAATCCTGCAGGGGCAGGAGTAGTAGAGTGGCCTGACTGAAGAAGTTTGTTTATCCCTGACCAAAATTTTTGTGGAGTTTGTTGACTGGTTTGTTGGTGGTGAAGGTTGAAGTCTTTTTTTGTCTTTAAGAATATCTTTCTTGGTGGCATTTCTTAACTGTTTAAAGTGGAGGTGATCTGATGGACATTTGGTAGCTCTCCATTTAGCCCAGATTTTATTTCTGAGGAGCATCTTTTGCCTAGTTTGTTTTGTGAGCCATGGGGCAGATTTGGTTCTTATTCTAGAAGAGCGACAAGGTGCATGGTAATCTAGGATTTGAAGAAATTTGGTGTTAAAGTAGGTCATTGCTTCATCAAGTTCAAGATGAGTCATTGGTGACCAGTCATATGCTTGTAGTTCATTTAGGAAGCTGTCTGGATTAAAGAATTTTTTAGAGCGGGAGGTTTTGAAATTATTAGTAGTTGGGATATGGACTTTTTGTCTAATAATGTAGGTAAGCATATGGTCGCTGACATCGTCAGGAAGGGTTCCTGGTGTATACGTTTCAGGGTGGCTATTAATAAGGATCCAATCAAGCGTGGTTTCCTTACTGCTAGGTTTGTGGATTCTAGTAGGAGTGGTTATTATTTGTGAAAATCTGAAGAGATTTATGTGATTAGTAGGGTTAGGGGAACTGCAGGTGGACTAGTCAATGTTAAAGTCACCCAGTACAATGGTCTCCTGGGGTAGTTGGGTAGAGAGGTAACTAAGTAAATTTTCAAGAGTATTGGTATTGTTACCAGTGGGGAGATACATGCAAATTAGATAGATAGATTTGGAGTTGTTGATTTGGAGTTTGGCAGTCAGGGTTTCAGACTTTGTATCTAATAATAGGAGCACATTAAAGGGGGAAATGTGGAGATTAGATTTATAGAGAATGGCTATACCTCCACCTTTTTTGGTTTTACGGTCACATCTAAGGATATTATAGCCAGAAGGGGCAATTTCCTGGTTCAGAGTAGATGGTTTTAGCCAAGTCTCTGTAAGGCAGAGAATATCAAATGAGTAAAACATGTAAAAAAGGCTCTTCTGAGGTCGCTAGTTACTTAGTTCGTGGTTACTTGAATATCAAATGAGTGCACTTCTAGGAGTGCATGCAGGTGGGAAATGTTATTGTTTATACTTCGAATGTTAAGGTGAGCTATCAGGAGGGAATTAGGTGGTTTAGTTAATGTAGAGATCACAGGCAATGTTAAATTGTCTAGGTAATTGGTATAGTCAGTATTGGGGCCAGGGTTTGGATGAATATCACCATTTAGGAGGGGGTGTTGCTGGGGATATTGTAGAAATTTAAGGACTTTGTAGAAATTATTAAAATCCTTTTTGGTAGTGAAGTAAGTAATATGGGTTGCTCTGTGATATTTTAGTAGTATATAGTTAGAGGTACAGGTTATGTTACTGTGGCTAAGGGAGTAGATGAAAAATGATGGTAACGTTTGCTGAAAGTGATGGTTTTGTTCAGGAAGAGAAAGATTTTCTAAGAAGGTTAGTGAGTAAGGTATTGTAAGAGAGGCTATTGTGGTAGTTGAGTAGTATGTTTGTGAAAATAGTTTTGTGTGTTGGGGCCATTGTAATAAGTAGAAATGAGGTAGGAGTAATTTGTGTGAGTAGGTGAAGCAGAAAATAAGGAGAGAGTGCTGAAAGAGATTGAGCAGGGTTAAATTATGCAAATAGGAAATTAGTGGAGGTTGTATAGGAGTTGATTTGGGAAGTAGTCAGTGCAGTAAATGGTGAGGAAAGGTGAGTGAGTAGCCAAAAGAGAGTTAATTATTACTAATGAGGAATGATAGAGGTAGGGGTGTGGCTTAGTGATGAGGAGGATAGTGATAGGATGAGAAAAAGGGGGGAGTGGTTAGTGAAGTATAAGTTTAGGACCACTGGGGTGGGTGGAGATTGGGGGTAGGGTAGGGGAGCGGAGTGAGCCCGCAGGGTGAACAGAGCAGGTTAGAACAGGTAAAAGAATAAATTCCAAAGACAATCAGTGAGCAGCAGACTCTTGAGGAGCCCTTGGAAGTTCCAGGAGCGTGGGGTATGATAGCTCAGCTGTATAATTAAGGGATAGTAGAGAGGAAATAGGAGGACAGTAGATAAGTAGCAAGGGACAACCTTAGGAGCAGTCTAGTACAGCAAGGTAAGTGAAAGGTAGTCTGGAATCCAATACAGGGGAGTAGGGAAAATAGACGACCACACAGGCCGAGATTAGGGTGCCACCTAGTGGCCAATATGTATAATACATCAAAGCCCTGTGGTATAGAGATATCAAGAACAGATGACTCAAGTAATAGATCCTAAGGAGGGTAGAGTAGTTACCTGTCAGGTAGGGAGGGGTTTGGCTGCTGGGTAGCTGCCTCGGTGGCATGATTACATACACCAGTAGGTTATAGAGAAAAATGCAGTTTAACAGTAGTTCTAGGGTAAAAACTTACTTCCTTATTTCCTTTGGTAACAGGGAATTTAAAATAGGACAGTAGGTTTCTTTAGGATGCAGATGAGCTGGCTCAGTCTAAGAGTAAGGGGTCCTTACTGAGCAGGCAGGAAAGGATTCCCAAGTTTCTATGCAGGAATAAAGGCTGAAAGCTACATGGGTTAGAGAGAGAATAAAGAACAATGTCATTGGTAAGACAGCAAGTAATGCCAGGTTCACTCATTAACAACTTTGTTGAGACAGAGTTATTATCATGCTGCTTACTAAAAAGTGTGATCACAAGAAGCTGAAGCAGGCTGCACCCCCAGAGATAGTTGAACCTGAGCAAATGCTGAATGATTTAGTGCAAGCAGGAGTAGCCCTAATGGGTAAGGATCACATAGCAAAACTATGCAAAAACAGAGAGCTTAGTAAATGTACAGAGTCATGGGAAATGCATAGTTTAGGGAATCACTACTATGACCTTTACAAATTCATGCTTCTTTGGGATATTACATATAAGATGTCCTCCATATACATAAACTCTCTGAGGTCGATCCTACAATTGCAGAACTCTTCTGATCACAAACCATGTAACACAACTCACTTTAGGTGTTTTACTACTTTTAATAAGTGCCGTGTGACAGTTTGAGTTGCCTTCTCATCCACTGCTGCTCATGTAAATAGTTCAGGTTTTCTTACATTCTTCCTTATGTAATGTTTGTTTTTGGTATATTTGATTATCTTTACTGTTATGCATTATAACAATTAGACCGTCTATTTTTTTAACTCAGCTGGTAGACATTAAGAAACCATCAACCGGTTTACTGTACTTATTCTAGTTTTAGGTGACATGATGGCTCGGAAATGTATACTGTTACAAGTTGCTGTATGACTAGTCTCACAGATGATGTTGCCACGTTCAGTATGCACTATGCATTGTCATCTTTTGTAGTGCTAATCTCAGGTAAAGAAGTTTGTGGAGGAAAATATGGAATTGGTATATATAGTTAGGGGGGGTGTAGGGGGTGCAACCCCCCCACATTGGGTGGTGTGAGGGGCAAAGCCCCCCACTTGGGTGAGCTTGATTTGCTGAGGTGTGTGTTCCAGAGTGCTAGTGGGCGAGTGGTTCCTAACCCTGGAAAAAAGTCCAAGGTTCGCCAGAATGATTTTCGCTGTTTAGTGTTCGATGAATACATATTCAACACATATGTATTTCAAAATCTAAAATTCCAAGAAGGTAGCAGGATAACCAAAAACGTTTTATAGAATATTTTATTGAACAAGAAACGTAAGCGCTTTCACAGTATTAAAACCCGCTTCATCAGAAGTTTGATGAAGCAGGTTTTAATACCGTGAAAGCGCTTACATTTCTTGTTCAATAAAATATTCTATAAAACGTTTTTGGTTATCCTGCTGCCTTCTTGGAATTTTATATTTTATCTACTGGGCGAATTGTTATTACTTTCCTCTGCGGTGTTTTTTGTGGCTGAAAATATGTATTTCGATTAAGTGATATAAACCCAATTTCTGGGTGGGAAAGAGACAGTGAACTATGTAGGAGGTGGATGTTGTTGCAAATACTTCTAATATTAATGTGGCTTTTTTTTTTAAGCCATGGAAAGAATAGCAGAGATTGTTTGTTAGGTTAGTAACAATGTTGTTCTTGGGATGAGGTTCACATTTCTAGATATCAGGGCAAAAAAAAAGAGTTTACTTGCTTGACACTGTGCTCAGTAATTGCTGTTCAGTTTTATATTTACAGAGATTTCTTTAATGGAAAGAAACCTAACTTGCTATTCAGAACATCATAGTTTTATTTGTTCATTTGTTTGATGCACCCATCCAAAGACCTTTTTCACGTACGACACAGAACAAGCTGCAAGCAACAAATCAATATATATATATAAAATGAAGAAAACTAACACCACAGGCAATCTGATGTCAGCATATTTATATATGAGTGACTGTGAAGAGAGTTACAAATCTTGATAAATTAAAATCAAAAGATGTAATTAAACTTTGTCAGTTACTCATTATCTGCATCTTTCCCAGAACTAAATATTAATATGGTGCACAAGTCAGGTAATAAATATTTTCCTAACCCAAAGTTAAAAAAAATGTGGGAATAAGATCTGTAGGTTGTGACCTAGGTGTTGTAGCGACCAGATGCTGGATTCACTTAAATGGCTTACAACACTAAGCACGCCTTTGTCCTGGCTAGAAAAAGAAAAAAAAATGTTTTCTCTTGTTTAAAGATGGTGGGGATATCTGTGTTACTAAAGATTAACAGGCAATTAATCCTTCAGATGTTATTTGTGTGGTGATGAGAGGAAACCTGAGGATGTTGTATATCACCTGTTTAGCTTGAGAAGACATAAAAGCATTACAAACATAAGTGTTATGTATTTTATGGTGGACAGCTGATTGCTGTGTAGAAGAAAAGTGACAGATTGGCTTGCTGGTGAGTACCTCTGTTTCAGTACTTGACATCAGGTTGCACTGGACATCGGTTTTAGTAAATGGTCACATCCTCACTGGGCATCCTATAAGGAAATGGAGGAATCAGTGCATTTCCATATGCTTTATAATACTACGTGAGGATTCTCTCTCGTTGCCCTCTGCAGCTTGGGTTCACATACCACTACAGCAAACAGAATCACTTGGACATGTCATAATAGCAAGAAGCAGACAGACTGAAATCCCATCACGCCTGTAAGCATTCACAAACTGTACATTTAAGCAGATGTCGCTCCTTCAGTAATCCCAGAGTAATAGGACAGGGAGCACAGGTGTGCAGGCATAGTGTGTAAAAAGACTTGAACAGAAAAATGAATCTCTGTTTCATGGTCAGGTCAGCAGCTTCCACTGGGGATTATACAGAGCTCTGAAAAACATCTGCAGATTTAGGGAATAGATGGGGGTCAGAGGCCATGTCAAAATCTTGATAAAATTAGGAATGGAGAAGTCAGGATACTGAACATCTGCATTTTTATCATTGTCCTGATATTTTTGTTTCATCTTGGAGAGTAAATACATCATTCTTGAGGAACAGTTGAAGTTTGCATGCACATGTTGTCTGCTAATAGTAAATGCTGTTGTCTGCCTGTTTGTCTGTCTCTTTCTTTCTGTCTCACTCTCTCTCAGCGACATATGTGTACACATACCTACACTTCTTTTGTTTCTCTAACTTAAAAAAACGTTGGTGTACAAAGTTGACAGTCTGTAGGTTGTGGTTGGATTTCTGATATAAGCAACATTATGCTGTTCCATTAAATCTGGCTGTCCTGTAAGGATATCAAGGCTTGTTTTCTTAGTGTAGTTGTAACCCTGTGTACTAGGACAGCTACACTGATCACTACATTTTACATAGTCTGTTTCTGATTTCTGCCATTTTCCACATCAACATTAAATGACATGCTGTAAGACAGGCAGTGAGTATTTCTGGCTGAGTGGGATTTGAACATATATTCTTTGCTATAGACTACCAGTGACTCTGTGTATGTGTTGCAAGAAGTATTCATGCAGGAGGTAGACATTACAGCACTGAGCTACAACTGTAATTTCACTGCTGTGCTGCAAGTAAGTTCCATGTAGTGATATAAAGACGTGGTCTTTGTGGTGTAATCTCTGATGAAACAGGGACTTTTAAACTCTGTAGCACTTGGGCAACTCAAAATGGTACTTATAATGTGAGAATCAAATGGGAGTGTTGACATAGCCAGCCATAACTATGAAGTACTATCTAGTTAGGAAGAATAAAAAGAGTATAAGATCAACACAATGTAACTTATCGGTTAATGCAATACAATACCAACAATGCTGGGAAGGAACAGTTTTTGTGCCAAGTTTAGTAGCCATGGCAGAATCATAGTAAGTAATAAAGTAGGCAATAAATTCATGCATATGGATAAAGCAATAGAAATCTACTGTGTTTGTAAATACATTAAACAAGACAGTCATGTGACTTACTGGTACCTTAACTTAATGTTTGGCATCTTGCAGCAGCTTACTGTAGCTTGAAAGTGAGGGCTATGAGATGATGGCGAAACATATATGCTTTAACACTGCTGTAGTACAAAAATGTATATCGGGATATTTCTAGTATCTGTAATAGCTACATTGTCACAGTAATGACTGGGATAAAAAATGCATCAGCCTTTGTTATTTAATGTACATACTTCTCTTGGGCTCAAGTGTTCTCATTTAAGCCAAATTAAAACAGAAATGTATCATGACATCTACAATCCAGTGAGGTGTATAAATAAAACAGGATTTTAGAGATTTTTGTTAAAAAAAGTCTGTAACTGATAGGGCAGTGGCAAAATAAATACAGGGCAGTAGCAAAAAAAATTATCTACCTTCCCTGACTGTGCAGAAAATAAAGAATTACAGGAGCTTATGCATTCTGCAAGCCAAGTCAGCAAGCATACCCTGCAGTCTGGGTTTGACGCCCTAGAAGCATCTTGCAGGGCAGTAGTCACAGGTTCTTTACTTAGAAGACATGCCTGGCTTAAGGAGCAGACCTTGCCAGACCATGTCAAATCAAAGTTATTGTATGCACTTCTGAACAAGGACAATCTGTTTGGCACCAAAGCAGAAGAGGTTTTAAAAAAGATGGAAGAAAAAGCTAAGTCTATGCAGACAGTCAAAGACAGTCAAAGATTTTTTGCAAGTGCAGCCTCCAAGATTCAGTAGGCATTACCTCTCAAAACATTGATCCTTTCCATCCCCCTCAAGGCCACCTTAAACTAGACCTAGGGGAAACAGAACCCACCCCCCAGACTACAGTCTCAGGGTATTCAGAGATCTAAGCAATGGAGTACCTCCACTTCTAAAATAAGGAGTGCTAAGCCACCCCTTTATGGAAAGAATTCATAATGACTTCTGAACTCCTCTGCCCAATTGCTCATGCCCCTAGGAGGACAACTTCCCCACCATGCAAAATCTGGACCTCCATCACCAACGATCGATGGGTCCTCAACATATTATCCCAGGGGTACAAATTTTATTACCACACATTGCCAGCCACAAAAGGGTTCCCAGACCTTCCTCCAAACCAGTGGGCAGAGGCACAAAACCAAGTTTAGTCCCTGCTCTCCATAAGGGCAATTCAGCCTGTTCCTGCAGAACAGATAGGCCAAGGTTTTTTATTCCAGACTTTTCCTGGTACCCAGAAAAGAGGGCACCTGGTGCCCAATTTTAGATCTATCCATTCTAAACACCTTCCTGGTGGTACCAAAATTCAAAATGCTCACCCTACAGCAGCTTCTCCCTATGCTGTCCAAAGATGCCTGGTTATCCACCCTAGACCTAAAGGAGGCCTATCTGCACATCCCAATCAGGGACTCCCGCAGGAAATATCTATGTTTCAGGGCAGGATCTATGCATTATCAGTTCTCTGCACTTCCCTTTGGCGTATCCACTGCTCCCAGAGTTTTCACAAAATGCCTGGCTCCAGCCATTGCCTATTGCAGACAGAGAAATATTCATATTTACCCCTACTTGGACGATTGCCTGATTCAAGCAGACAGTCAGGAAAAGCTGTTGCAGCACCTGACATTTGTAAAGAACCTTCTAACCTCCCTGGGGTACACTATTAACGAAAAGATATCCAGACTAGTCCCCAGTCAAAAAAATTGTATTCCTGGGAGCAAGCATGGATACAGTATCCCAGATGGCATTCCTTACTCCATTAAAACAAGCCCATCTGACAGGCTACTTCTCTCAAATGGCCACCAGAACCCAGCTATTCGCAAGGAAAATCCTGCAAGCTCTAGGGTTCATGGCCTCCTCCTTTCTACTAATTCCATATGCCAGACTGCATATGAGGAAACTTCAGTAGTACATAAAAAGTCTCTGGTGCCAACATTCTCAGGACCTGGATGTTATCATACCTATGACACCTTGTCTAAGGAAAGAGTTCCTTTGGTGGGCAGCAGCATGCAACCACAGCAAGGGGCTTCCCTTTACACAACCCCACGCCGACCAGAACCCTAACCACAGACACATCAGACTATGCCTGGGGTGCACATCTGGATGGCAGGTGCACTCAGGGCCACTGGAGCCCAACTCAAATTCATCTACACATCAACCAAAAAGAGATGCTAGCTGTTCAGCATGCTCTGACAGCTTTCAGATCCCTACTGTCTTTGGGGCATCTACTAATCAAATCCGACAACACCACAGTGATGTGGTATATCAACAAGCAGGGGGGAACCCACTCTACAGGCTAGCCGTGACCCTCTGGAACACGGCCTCAGCCATGCATATTCACCTGCAAGCTCAATTCCTGCCAGGCTACCAAAACTCTCTGGCAGACAAATTAAGCAGAAATCTGCTAGACCCATGAGTGGCAATTAAACCACAACACCTTCAGCCTTGTGATCCAGAAATGGGGTACCCAAAGGTGGACCTATTTGCCTCCCCCTACAACTATCAGCTCAGCAAGTGCTGCACCAGGGAACCTCATAGCAAGGCCTGGAAAGTGGATGCCCTATCCTTCCAGTGGGCAAACGTCTCAATCTATGCATTTCCCCATCTACTGCTTCTTACAAGAGCATTACTCAAGATAAGGGAGGAAAGACCAAGGGCAATCCTGATTGCCTCAGACTGGCCATGCCAACACTGGTACCCACTACTGCACAGTCTGTCAACATTGCCTCCATGGCACCTACCCCAGATCCCAACTCACCTGACTCAGCAGAGGGGGCAGTTCTTGCATCAGCAATTGCAGACCCTGAACCTTGCAGCCTGGCTTATTCCTTAACATCTCCTCCAGTGGCCGGCCTAAGCAAGCAGGTACTGGATGTCATACGTGAGGCCAGACGATCCAGTACAAGAAAATTCCGTGCTAAAAAGTGGAAAAGGTATTGTTCCTGGATTCACACTAAAGGAAGGGATACAGCACAGCCCTCCTTACCTCTCATCGTGGATTACCTAGCAGACCTACTCCATGGAGGCCTATCCTTCTCCTCCATTAAAGATCCATGCCTCTGCCATCTCTTCCCATTACAGCACCAAGTCACCTGTCTTCTCACACCCTCTCATCAAGCTGTTCCTGAGAGGAGCTAACAACTTAAGGCCACCAAGATGAGCCCTTACCCTTGCTTGGAATCTTAACTTTGTGCTGGAAAAGCTCATGCTACCCCCCTTTGAGCCTGCAGCGTCAGCAGAGTTAAAATTCCTCTCTTGGAAAACAGCCTTGCTTCTGGCCATCACTTCAGCTAGAAGAGTGTCTGAGCTACAAGCACTTACGGCTGTGGAATCCTTCATCATTTTTCATGCTGACAGGGTCTCCCTCAGGACTAACCCAATGTTCATGCCTAAAGTGGTGTCCAGTGTGGCTCTCAACCAATCTATCCATTTTGAAAAACCACCACAAGCAAAAAATGATGAAGAACCACAAACTGCAAACCAGCAACCAATCTATCCATTTGCCCACTTTTTTCCCTAATCCTCAGTGTAAGGGGGAAAGGATCCTGCATGCTTTAGATGTGCATAGACAGCTCAGATTCTACCTTAATAGGACTAATCCCTTTGGGAAATCTGACCAGTTACTAGTCAGCTTTGCACCAGGGGTAGAGGGCAAGGCCATTTAAAAACAAACCATCTCCAAATGAATAGCTCACTGTATCCATTTCTGTTACAAACACCATGGGAAACCACCCCCTCAGGGGGTCAGAACACATTCCACTAGGGCAACTTCAACCTCTACAGCCTTTCTCAGTGGAGTCCCTACCAGGGACATTCTGGAAGCTGCAACTTGGAGTTCTGTTCATACCTTCACCAAGCATTACCACCTGCCTGTCTTTTCCAAATCCAGGGCTGGTTCTGCAACCACAGTCTTGCAGGGAATTCTAGCCAGCTCCAACTCTTCTTGACTGCCTCTGCCCATTCTTCAGCTTTGGGAATCAACCCAAGTGTGATGACTGCAACAGTGAAACACTAAGAACATAGTACAGTTGTGTACACTTACCATAAATGTAGATGTTTGAGTGTATTCACTGTTGCAGTCCTGGTTTCCCACCCTCCAGCCCCCTTGTCTCTCTCTCTCTCTCTTTCTCTCTCTCTCTCACTCTCTCTTCCTCACTCCTTACAGAGCTATTGTTATTTACTTTTTACTGGTGGTGTTTTTCCACCATAACTTAGCTCCCTATTTGGGGGGGGGGGGCTCCTGACATTTGGGGCAAGAAAAACTGATGTAAAGGTGTTGGCTGCCTATTTTTATACCGCTGACAACCTGACATCAGTCCTGAAGTGACAGCAACCGACAGAAATACTAAGCCTCTGGTATTCGGGCCAACTGAGGGCTACCCCTTGCAGGATAACCCAAGTGTGATGACTGCAACAGTGAATACACTCAGACATCTACATTTATGGTAAGTGTACACAACTGTACTTTTTATTGTCTTCATAAGGCTACAGTCTTTTGCAAACTTCATGCATAGTGTACTTTTAACATCCACTGATGGGCCTGAAGTTCTTAAACTTTATTATGTGACCCAATTGTCCTCTGTTTCCTAAAGTTAGTACTATCCCAAAATCAGGGGTCATGGCTATTTATTTACAGTGCAGTAAACCTGCCTTTCCCTGAGTTTTACTCAAACTTTGTGCTATTTACTCTTAGATTCATCTGATATTAATCTATGTATCAATTCTCCAATTCTGCCTATTTTGCCTTTTCATTCCAGTTCTGTAGGTCTTACCTGGTTTATCTCCCACTGTATTGTCTCCTGTTTCCCAAGTATTGCTTTAGTGACCTTTTCTTTTGTATTCCTAGTGTATCATCTTCTCCTATTTCCTCCATTTCTTCCTATGTAGTTTCCTTCTCCAAAGTGGTAGTATGTTTCTCTCTTGATCTCTCACATTGCTCATTATTGATAACATTTCTTTAATTGTAAGTTCTAGGTTCATCTTCCATTTTTTTTTATTTTTTTTTTGTGATTGCTTTCTTTGCTCTTAGTAATGCCAAGGTTATTAACACATTTACATTTTTCTGGGCCTGCAGCTGTCTTACCCAGCTTAAGTATAAATTGACTTCTCTCAGCTGCCTCGTGTAACTAAGTATTTCTCTGTCAAGCACTGTAAGGCTTGTCAAAACCTTTCCAGTTTACCACAACTTCTAAAATCAAGTGCCTAATTTCCTGTTGCTTACATCTTTAGCATCTCCCATCGGCCAGGCAGAACATTTTACTGAGCCTGCCTGGGATGTAAATATATCCAACCAGGAATTCTAGATTTACTTAATTTAGTGACTCTCCTTGGGGCCATACGTTTTTCATAGCACATCTCTTCTGCTCTCTCCAACCCTACTGTCTTTTCCCATCTTCATATCTGATTTTCTTCTACCTGTTTCCCCATTTAATAGCAATCAATGCAATGTATACACATATTGATTTTGTCATCCCTACTTCCTGAGTTCTGGCATTCATTAAAATCTGTATTGGTTCAGGCATTTCTCTTTCCTTTTGCCTCATCATCATTTTTCCAGGATCCTAAATAATCCTCTGTATTACATCTAATCTCTTTTTTGCTATTTGATACTTCTACAGTAACTCAGTCCAAATCATTCTCCTTCCTCCTATTCTTAATTGCTGTGGATAATAAACTTGTCTGTTTTTTTTTACCAGTTGTTTCTCAAAGTAATGTTTGGCCCAAATTGTGGTTGTTACTTATTTGTATAGGCCTCAGCTTGAAGTTAGACCATTCCCTGTCCTTCTACTTCATAGTCCGTTCTAGGCTCTGGTAGAATCTCCCCAGACCTGTCAACTTTTTGCTGTATTAATTCCTGTGTGAAAGGTTTATCCTTTGCACCTCAAGACATTCCCCTTCTTGATACAGTATCATTGATTTCCATTTTGTGCTATAGCTATTTTGTGTTGTAGCCATTTTTTGATATTGCTATTTTTTTGTAGATAGTCTATCACTCTTAATTCTGTTGCTCTATGATACTCTCCCTGGTCTGGAACCGCCATCGACACTCCTCCTCTGATAGTTCTGTCTGCTCCCACTCAACCTCAGCCTCTTCCACTCCCAGATAATTCAATTTACTTCTCTTTTCAGTTGACAATAGCTTTCCTTCTTATATTTATAGAGAAATGCCTGAACTTTAGTATTAAAACAATAATAAACATTTGTACTACTTGTATTTTCTGGTCAAATTCCATTTTTACTACCTCCCATCTTTTCAACATCCTCTTTATTTTTCTGTCTTACATCTTTCCAGGTTTACCTCAAGGAGTCTCCCGCTATCTTGTTACTCTAGACTCCTAAGCATCTCATTTTATAATGTCTCCACAGGTTGGGGTAATCCTGTACTAAACTACATTAGTGCATGATTCACACAAATGAATGTTATAGCCTTATTTATTTTATCTACTGATATCCCCTTAAATTCTCTTAATATTTCAAATAGTTTTCATACTTCACTGTCTGCATTAGTCAGATATAATATTACATCATCAGGAAACATTGCCAGCTTTTGTTCCCTGCCATGTCCCTCCCATTTCTGACATTAGATTTTCTCATCTTTTGTGCAAGGGTTTCTAGTTAGCAACATGGACAGTGGGCACTCTTGCCTTGTACCCTTGTCTAGTCTAAATTATGAAGACACCATTCCATTTGTTTTTATCTTAGCTTTGGAATTTTTATATATTTCTTGTATCAGCATAATGAAATCCTTCAGGAATCACTCTCTAGGCATTATTTCCACAGCATACTTTAAAACACAATCTCGGTATCCAGTCCTAAAAAAAAAATACAGGGCCCCTCTTTTTTCCCCCTTATTCTATATGTAGCCTGTCTTCAGTATATTGTCAGTAGCAAAACTGCGCTGGTCCATTTTGATAATCTAAGGTCGGTTTCTGCCTAACCTGTTCCCTATACTTTTTACAAATACCTTATAGTCATGATTAAGTTCCATAACTGGTCAGTCTGATCCTGGATTGGTGGATCTCTCCCTCTTTTGATATTATTATTATTATCACATTTCTTGATTCTGGGACTTGCTTTCTAATACTGTACTAAACATTATTTGCCATGCCTGTACTGATTTCTCTCTCTACAGCCTGTCCCATCCTGGAAACATTGCCTGCTTGCACTTTCATCTGCTCCTCTAATTTCAGTTCTGTAATAGGACTTGCTACCACTTTTCCATCTTCTTATTCTTCATCTGTTATTTTATATATAGCTAACTCCTCTAGAAATTCCTCAAATTTCTCTTTCCAGTCCCTCTGCATTCTTGTGCCATGTATAAATATGCATAATATTCTATGAATTCTTCATTTATTAGCTTTGGCTCTTGCACCAGTCACCCTCTTCTCTGCCCCACACTTTTCCTATACTTCTCTCAATGTTTTCCACCTTTAATTTGCTGGCCAACATCTTTAGCAGTTTAGGTTTGCTTACAGAATATCTTGGCCTTAATGCGACATGCTTCCTCTCTACCATTTCTTCCCGATGTTTGGTTCATTTGTCTTTCAGTTCACTTAATTCCTCTTTGAGTTGCCATGGCCCATTCTGCAACTGTTTCATTTCATCCTTCCCAATTTGTATTTCTGAAACCAAATTCCCTTCTTTTATTTCCTTCGCCCATCCTTTTGCAGTTTTTCTTCTATTTTCCTCAACTTCCTTCCATCTTCCTATTATATGCATCTTCTGATCTGACAATTTCTTTAGGTCCTCCTCTAATTTGCTCTTTCCATATCTTTTTCTTGACTTCCTCTTCTCCCCAGCTCCTATTAGCATTCCTGTAGATCTTCTTCATTATTCAGATTGTGGCATTTACTTCTCCCAGCACTGGGGCATTAAAAGAAAGAGCCTTGGGTTGTGTACTCACCCTCAGTATCAGATGCTCAAGCTGCAATACATATATCCTGTCTAGTCTTGACCAGTTGCCATGCCTCCCAACATAAGATGCATAGTCCTGAGTTCTTCCCATGCTCTTGTCCAAGTATTTTGCAGAATTGCTTTAGAAACCTTCATTCCATTGTTAAAGTCCTTAGTCTTGGTTGCCTGCTTATCTCTGCCTGCTTCACTCCTGAGTTCCAATCTCCAGTCAACAGCATCACTCCTTGTTGGAACACCACTATTTATTCCAGAATCCACCTCATTTCTTCTCTTCTAATTTTCAGAGGAATGTACACATTTCCGGGCACAGTGGTTAGCATTGTGGCCTTACAGCAAGAGGTTCTCTTGTTCGATTCTCGGCGGGGTGCCTTCTCTGCGGAGTCTGCACATCCTCCCTGTGTTAGCGTGGATTTCCTCTGGGTGCTCCAGTTTCCTCCTACATTCTAGAAACATGCCATAGGTGGACTGGACACTCTAAATTGGCCATAGGTATGATTGTGAGTGTAGTGTGCCTGACCTCATGTGTATGTATACATGGGAGGAAGCTTGGGCGCCTGGCTAGCAACCCAACTGAGAGCTTAATGCCCATTCTGCTGATTATAATGAGAAA
Source organism: Protopterus annectens (assembly GCF_019279795.1). Lineage (NCBI taxonomy): Eukaryota > Metazoa > Chordata > Ceratodontiformes > Protopteridae > Protopterus > Protopterus annectens. Next base: position 776,819,521 of record NC_056739.1, on the reverse strand, counting down.
GGATGGATGGATACAAATATTCTGATTTAATCCTGTTGTTCCCCCAGTTGCCTCTTACCAACACAAATCTTCCATATTTGTCTGGCTTTTGATGTTCTGTTTATGTTCTGCTCCTTTTACTAATCGATGTAGCCACCTCTCTTTGTCTGACACTCCCATACCTCCTACCCAGTAAAATCATTTGCATATTTTACCTCCTTCCTGGCTTTGAATCCCTTCTACAACTTCTCTTAATTATGTCTTCATCTTCCTGTTTGTTCCGATTGCCTCTTGCAACCTTTTTATTCCACATGACCAGTGCCTAGTATATTCTAATAGTTTACTCATTCTTACTTTGTCATTCAGACGATACACATTCCGAGTAATCAACTTGCACATATTCCCAATAAGTCAGCATCACTTTTCCTTTGTAATGCTTCCTTCCTTCTATAGTACTGCAATATATTTCATGCCCTACCTTTTACCTGCACTTTTAACTCCCCCTAGTTTCCCCACTCTACTTGCTGTCTTCAACTGGTGCTTCAAAAACATCTTAGTGGTAAAACTTAACTTTCCTATTGTTACCTGCATACAATAAACCCCTTCCATACTCCCAACCCGTCTTCCTTCAATATTAATTTGAGCTTTTGCTCTCTCAAGATGCTCATTTTTTGTCCATTTGAATGGCTTAATTTGCTCCCTCCTGCTCCTAATTTCCATACTTCTTAGTTTAGCTTCTTTTCTGGTCTCATATGTTGCATTTCCAGGCTTGCATGCTTTGTCTTAACCTCTGTTACCCTTTATTTTTGCTTCCTCACTGCAGTTTCCCTACTGCGGCATTGTGGCATGCCTCTAGTCACTCTCCTCCCTTTCCCATACTGTGACATTTGATGGTTCCTTACAACTGTCTGGAGGCTTATTACATTTGCTCTTTGGTCTTTCCCTTGATGTGTGTTGGAGGTAAACATGGCTCAGCCCTCTTACAACTTTACTTAGATCCTGTCTGCAAGCTGTTACTATTTCACCTTTTTGCAGCCTTCCCTTCTTCACTATTTAGCTTGTTGTATTAACCCTACCTATTTTAATTTCAGCTATTATTCTTTTCCCGTGCTCCCCTAGGTTTTCAGTTCTAAAATCCTCCTGTCATACATTTCACTACCTCACCTATTCCTCAGGTTTTGTTTATGGCACACTGCTAAGTGAAGTGTGTATTTCATATGTTCATTTTTAAAGGACTCCCCAGCCTTACTGCTGTTGTCCTTAACATGAATGATAATGTTTCACCAGCTGCTGTTCCATTTGTATTACTAGGCAGGCAGTCGTGTTTTTGTTTCCCCTCTAATTCTACCAATGATTTCTTCCCAGCTCCTACCCAGTAAAATAATTTGCATATTTTATCCCCTCCCTGTGAACGTGGATATTGTACATTTCTTAGATTCACAATGGACATTAACACATGTATTTTTATTTTAAAAGTTCTTTATGTTCATCTCCCACTAAGTCTTTTACTTGCATATTGTTCTTGCCCCAGTTGTTCGATTGCAAAGTTATTTGGTCCCCTGGTGACCTTAGAGTGATTTCTAATAAGGTCCCACTGCCAGTCAACCATTGCATACAAGTTCAATTCCTTTTCACTTGCTCTGTACATCTGTGGCATTTGATCTCTCTGTAGGTCTCTCAGTTCTTAAAATGTCTCCTAAAGTGCTGCACTGCTTCATTCTGCAGATTTGTCATCTTTTTCTCAAACATGGTTTTATTGTCAATAGGTCTTCTATTTTGTTTCAAGCCTCCTAGCCCTTCCTGACTATTGCTGTCGCATTTCCTCCTGTTGAGTGCCTTATATATTTCTCCAATTCTGCTACAGCTGCCTCTTGAGCCATAAATGTCTTTGTTCCATGAGGAAAGTAGATCTTTAGGATGCAAAGCAAAGGAAACTCCAGGCTGCCACAGCATCTGAGCAACTACCTTTAATAAAGAACTGGTAAGCGCTTTTACAGTGTACAATACTGCTTCATCAGACCATAGTAAAAGTAACAAAGAAGGCAAACTTTTAAATACAAAGGAATCCAATCATGTCTGTATTTGATTGGATTGCTTTGTACCAGTTCTTTATAAAAGGTAGTTGCTTGGATGCTGTGGCAGCCTGGAATTTCCTTTGCTTTGTATTCTGTGTTTGTTTTACTCTGTGCTCTTACTCAGCAGTTGGGATTTTAGTTTTAGATCTTTAGGATGGCTGGATAAATAGGTTTGAACCAGAGATTCATTTGTCAACATTGCTTAAAGAATGGGATGAGCTTACTCCTCTTTTCTTAATCTTGTTTCCAGTGAGAAATTGTGCTCTACAAAAACTGTTTGATGTGCTGTCGTTAGAGTTTTCCCTTTACTCCAAGATGGGTTTATAGTTGTTCATTAAGTAGATATGTCTGCACCTTTATGACTGCTAGCAGTAGGAATTGGTGTGCCGGTCTCCCAGACATATAAACCCAGTGCACCTTATCTATTAGTGTGGATTCTTTGGGCATTTACTTAGGAGACCATTTATGAAGGTTTTACAATCTGTTCCCTTTACTCCTTCAGGAATATTCATTATTCTTATGTTCTTCTGTCTCCCTCTTTCCTCCATCTCTCATATATTTTCTTCCATTTTGTTCCTGAGGTAATTCTCGCTCAGCTAATCTCCCAGAAGTTTCCTTCTCAGATGTCTTTAGAATGGTTAGCTCACCTGAATGATTACTAAGTCTTGTCTCCATATCTTTCAGCCTTTTGTCATATTTCTTTATCTAATCCATTAGGGAATTGCTTGTCTTTAGTGCTTCTGTGCACATCCTATCCATTTTTTTTCATTCAGCTTTGCCATATTTCTTTTGTTTTTGGAGTTTTGCTGCCTTGCATTGGTCTTTTCTGCAGTCTTATTTCCTATTCTGTCTTCCACTTTTCTACTTCCTTCTAACTGCTCTTTCTTGCTGTAGCTATTCATACCTCTCTTAATTATATCACTTTAAATTGCTGAACAAATTGATTTATATTCCTTTTAACTACCTCGACTGAAGTAGAGCTCTCTGTCTTGCTGCTGACTAGTTTCCCCTTTGCCTTCTAATTTCCAGTCCCTTGATGACTCTCATAGCAAGAGACTATTCCCAAAAATCATTGCAACAGCTCTGCTCAACAATAAAGAATATCCCTTCATACAAAAACTTGCCACATGTAAAGCAAAACAAATGTTTTTGCAGGGGTCACTCCCCCTTTGTGGGTTTGGGTAGTTCATTATTCTCCCTCTAAAGTCACTGCAGCTTGAAAACAGAGAAATTATCAGTTAAAAAATTGCTTCCTCTTTCGCCAAGATGATGAGATTTTGGACTAAGAATAATATATAAAACAATAATCCTACAAACAATGCTTTACCTTGTATAGAAAAAACAGACACAAGCAAACACAACATTGAGCAATCTATTTTGAGAAAGCAAAGTAATCTTGAACAACTGAAAGGAAGCAATCTTTATATCTGAGCATAAAAAGGTAGATGAGCACTAACAGATTCCACAAGGACTACAGTAAAAAATGCTGTTTATGACAGCACAGACTCTTATGATTTCTTCATGATGCAGACTGATGGAATTATGACTGGGGCATTGATGGCTTAGGTTTGACTAGCAGTCTCAGAAACTGTAGAAACCAGCTAAGGAGGGAATGAGACTGTGATTTATGTGCCTTCAACTTGAGCAATGTCTGGGAGATTAATTGGTATAAGAATTAGTCAGTAAGGACAAGCACATAGTGAAGTCAGTGTATCTCCAGTGCGGCATATGAGCATTTATGCACACTTTGTTGTCCTTGGGTATGCCTTATAACTTGCCTGACAGCTGCCTGGTAGAAGAAGGGAGCAGATCATACAAAATGTATCCCGGTGTTTCTGCCTCTATAAATCTATGATACTTGCAATTTGTCTATGTAAAGAAAAAGAAAAGTAAGCTTCTGGAACCTAGATAGGTGGAGTACATGGGTCCACCAAAACTATAAAAAAAAAAGAAAAAAACTCACTTTTTAAAGTATATTAGGTTCATCATCTGTATGACCTTTATGCTTGTTAAATATATAAAATACAGTTAGGAGTAATTTGCATGCTTTTGAGGACTCCTTTGGTCAGATAAAGTGACATGTTCACTGTCGCTCGTCCCTCTCAAGTATAGATGATGAACAGGCGGTGTAGTTCGTTTATTAGCTTTATTACATAGAAACACATCAGGATGGATAGCAGCATTACAAATTATAAACAAACTGATTAAGAGACAGACAACACAGACATACATGCTAACATCTAAACAGCTTACTATAAAATGGCAGTCAGGCTCACACATGCTCAGTATTTACACACATGTGCATGCCCCTAGAAAGTTTCTTAAAGCTGTACACACACACTGATCTACATCCATCCTATTAATGAATTGTGTTCATTGAAATGGCATTAGAGTAAGACATGCAATAATGTAGACATCAGAAATAAACACGATGTTCATGTCCAAGTTGCTGTGTATCTGTAACATGGTCTGGAAATGTGACCTGATCTAGTAACATAGTAATCATAATTGGGTTTAGCAACAGGGGCTGTCTTCTGTGAACAACTCGCATCAGGAACTTCGGGATTCATCTCAGGAACAGAGGTAGTCACTGGAATATCTTCTGGAACTGGAATGCTGGATAACTCACTCTGAGCTAGTCTTTCTCACAGGCTAGGTGCTGTGGTACAAGCTTGGACACCAGCATCAAATGTTTCTGATTCTGTCTAAACTCTACTTCTTGTGTGGCTTAGTACTATTACATACAAAACAAGATGAAAATGCTCTCTCAATGTCTTGTTAGATAGAAGGCCAAAATACAAGTCCTGTTGCCCTCCTTGTAGTAGAATCTGTTCCTGTGTGTCCACAATACAAGATAGTAATATACTCTTGCTGCAAGAACTTTGGAGCAATGCCTTTTGGACTTTTCATGATGATACCATTGTCAGACAAAATCTCATCTCTAAGGAAAATAAGGTTGCACTTCTTAAGGTAAACTAGATTGCTTTGATGGCCATCCTCAATTGATAAAGTGGTTGAGCTTCTGTAAAACAGGAACTGAGCCTGTATGATTTCTCAGCTCATCTAAATGAGTGGAAGAAAAATTTCTCACTTCTGTGACTTCAAAATCAAGTTTCTCATTCTCATGCTCTTCAGTTGTATTTCTGGGTGATCTGGATAATGTGTCAGCAAGATAAAGAAGTTTGCATTTTGTGTAGACAAGATTGAAATTATACTTCTGCAATCTCAGCATCATACGTTGCAATCTAGCTGGAGCTGAATGCATAGGCTTTCTCAAAATAGTGACTAGAGGTTGGTGGCAGTTTCAGTCTGGATAGGTCTACCATAAATATAATTACAGAACTTTGAACATGCAAACATAATTGCCAACAGTTTTTTCTCTATCTGAGCATACTGCATTTCAGTTTGGATTAGAGATCTGGATGCATAGGTTGACCCTCTTTAAGAATAACTGCACCAAGAACAAATTTCGAAGCATCACAGGAAAGAGTAACTGGTTTGTGAACATCATAGTATCTGAGAGTGGGTGGACTGACAATTCTCTGTTTCAGGACATCAGATGCTCTTTGGAGCTGCTCCAACCATGACCAGGATACAGCTCTGCATGTCAGCTCTCTAAGCAGTGCTGCTAGTTGGCTTAAGTCTGAAATGAACTTGCCTAGGTAGTTAACCATGCCAAGAAAATTTTCAAGGGCTTGAACATTGTCTGGAACTGTCATCTCAAGAATAGCTGTTTGCTTGGAAGGGTCTGGTCGTAAGCCTGAACTGGTAAACAAATGACCAACATAAGTGACTTCTCATAACCTGAACTTGCACTTCTTAGGATTCAGCTTAAGATTCACTTGGCATGCTCTTTCCAGAACTTTTCTGATGTTTCTGTCATGCTGAGCATTACCATTACCTCCTTTTAGTATGTCGTCTACTATAATAGCACAAAGATACCCAGAAGAAAATCTGCTACACTGCATGTTGAAAGACTTCACTGGCAGAATTTGTCCCAAATGGCATTCTGAAAAATCTGTACCTGCCAAAAGGAGTACTGAATGTAGTTAGGAATGAGGATTACTTGTCAAGCAAAATTTGCCAAAATGAACTCTTTGTATCTAAGACAGAAAAAAACAGTGGCATTTGACATTGGTGCTGCAACTTCTTCAACTGTGCGCATTGGATGATGAGGTCTTTTCAGTTCCTTGTTTAAATCTTCTGGATCAATACATATTCTGATATCATCAGAGCTCTTCTTATGAGCTGCCACCATGGAGGATACCCATTCAGTTGGTTCTGCAGCTGGACAAATTGCACCTTGTTGCACCATTTTATCTAGCTTGGCTTTGACTCTATTCTGCATAGCTACTGGAACTTAACTTGCTGGCCTTAACACTAGGCTGATATCTGGGTCTAACTTCATGGAGTACACAACTGGAAGCTTTCCTAGTTTGTTTTCGAAACGATCACCATAGGTAGAGAAAATATACTGGGCGAAATTAGAAATGTGGTCTTTCAAGCTAACATGATGGACTTTGTTATTAAATAAAAGCAGTCCCATTTTCAAATTGTCTCTGAGGCCTAATAATGACTGGACGTGCCTTTTGACCACATAACAAGTCGTAGTCTCTCCCAGCAGAGCAACATGAAAGTACTACTGAGCCCTCGGTATGAATCTCTTCACTACCATAAGCAACAAGCTTCTCACACTTTGTCAAATCAATCTTCTCACCAACACATACTCTAGCAAATGTTTCTGTAGATGTAACATTGCACTTTGAACCTGTGTCATCTTTGAGCTCTATGGGTCTTCCATTTATCCGAACAGTACAAAATACTTCATTCCTTGCACATAAATCTACTGCACTGACTGTTTCATGAAGCACTGACACACCATCAACATGAAAAGTAGTGTAATAGTTTTCTAACTGACCAACTTGTTTCTTTCAGTGTCCCTTTTCAATAAAAAGGATGTGTGCCTTTTGATTTACAAAACCTTTTAAAATGATTCCACTTATTACATTTGTGACATTGCTGACCAAAAGCTAAACATTTTTCCCTTTTAGGCTCATGACTTCCTCCACAGTTATGACAGCTGGCTATGAAACTGGCTTGGTGCACGTGCTTTGAGTTTGTTTGACTCACTCTTATTCTTCACTGAGACTGTGCGGTTTCCAGAGCACACCTTGGAACTTACTAGAAAGCTACGGGGTTTCCTTGTGAGAAATGCAGGGTTTACAGTTGCAGCCATGTGCTTGGGCCTGTTTCTGTTAACCACGTGCTGCATACTATAAACATTTCTGCAGTTTGTTCTAAGTAGTGGGGATATTTGTAGCATTTCCATATTCAGGCTTGTATTTGGGCCTAGTGTTTGTGGAGGCTGTGTGTCTGAGCACATATTCAGAGACATTGGTTTGGCCAAAGCCATCAGGCATTTCTGTGAGAGAGAATTGTTTGAGGTCATTGGCTGACTGAGGTCACCTGGACTACAGCTTAGACTAAGCACCTCATTGGTTCTTTTGAGATTTCTTTCTTAAAAGCTGTCTCAGGTTTCAACTTTCTGTTACCTAAGAAGTTAGTACCCAGTACAGGGAGAACATTTGAGAAGGCCAATCAGCTTAGTTTCTGATACTCCTTTCTCTCTTTCCTTTCTCTCTTTCCACTAAAAAAAAAAAAAAAAAAAAAAAATGTATCTGCTTTTACTGTATTTGTGTTTTTTCCTAATTTATTTTGCTTTTGCGTCATCTTAAAAGTGCTCAATTGTATTTATTACTGCTTGGTGAAACTTATTCTAAGCCTTTTAGTTTAAGCACTTGGGCTTTAGACCAGTTGTTTTACATTAAGAAGGTTTGTGGGCTGCACTGTGGTGGCAGGACAGGTAGCTTACATCCTTCTAAGTTGGGAACTGCTGATTGAGGGCTCAGTGTCTGTTATTCTAAAAGTGTATTAGTTCTGGTTTAAGCACCTGTGCTTCAGGCCAGTTATTTTACATTAAGAAGGTTCGTGGTCTGCACTCTTGTGGGAGAAGAGGCTGGACTCTGCCCTTCGGAGCTGGGAATTTCTGGTTAAAGGCTTATAGTGCCTGCATATTTGAACTATTTCTTACTGTAATTGGTACACCTTGTTTGCTGTAGCATACACTAGATCCAGGCCTGCTGAATCTAGTTTTGTTTGTATGCTTGTTATTTCCCTGAAAAGCTAATTCCACCTAAAACGCGGTTTTTCAGTGCTTCTGTGGATCCCTAGTGATATCTGCATTGCTTACTATACTTATTTCCTTGTTTCACTTGAAAGAAAGTTAATGTTTGTCATTTTTGCATTTAAGTTACTTGGCACTTGCTCACTAAAGCAATTATATAAGTCAGCACTAAAAAATTAAAAGCACTACACCCTCACAAACTCCCCTTGAGTACCTTGCTCCCCATTGGCCATTTTTTTCAATTATAAAGAAATTCCCAATACTATTCTAGCATGTCCAAAGGTCAGTTGTCAATCTCCTCTCCAGTCCAGCTGGTGAATCAGGGAATCTTGAGGCAATGTTACAACTGCCTCATGTACACAGACAACCCTCTCCTCCTCCCAACAAATTCCAACACATGTGAGAGATGCAACCATATAGCCAAACTGGAGGCTAAGCTCTCTCAACTCAGTACTGGCGTAACCAGTCAGGAGGAGAAGGAAACCACACTCACTACAATTCCAGTCTCACATAGACCTACCACGACAGCAAACCAAACACATAAACACACAAAAACATACTTGGAGGCTCTAAATAAAAATCTGCCTAAGCAGCAGAGACCTCCAAAGCAGACACCCAAGCAACCGCTATCCCAAAACAAAACACGTGCAACACATAGCTCACAAAGCCAGTGTGCCAAACAGTCACAGCCCTTAAGGCTAAACAACACACCTGATACACTTGTAATAGGTGACTCTATCATCAGGCACACTGATGTCCCGCTTACTAGGCTAAACAAGGAGAAAGTCACGGTGAGCTGCCTGTCGGGCACTAGGATCCGCCACATAACACAAGCACTCAGGTCACTCCAAGGCAAGTACAAATATGACTCAGTCATTGTCCATGCTGGTGTGAATGACCTGAGATGTACCTCCCTGGACTACATGAAAAGAGACATAGAGGAGCTCTCTGAGCATGTAGCCCAGGCCGGTATGACCCTGACCTTGAGTAGCATCTTACCCTCACCAAGAATGATGCCACAGTATGAAGACAAGATGATCAATTTCAAAAATTGGCTTAAGTATTGGTGTCATTCAAAGGGGATCCAATGCCTGTCAGCCTGGGATGACATGCTTGACAAGCCACGATGCTTCGCTAGGGACGGCTTGCACCTGTCACCCCTGGGCTTTCGGATATTGGCAAAGGCTCTTGCTACCCCCATAGTGCCTTTTTTAGACAAGGGTCAAAAGACAAACCCACCTCCATAGGTATCACAAGGGATAAGAAACTAAGAGTAATGCTATTCAACGCCAGAAGTCTAAACCTCAAGATGCATGCACTCGAAACTCTCCTTAGCATGGAGAACATCGATATCTGTGCAGTAACAGAAACCTGGTTCAAGGCTCTCGAGAGCACCCCAGCACTACCAGGTTATACCTCATACCATGCTTTTCGGCCCCAAAACTTGGACCGAACCACAAAAGGAGGGGGAGTATCAATATTCGTCAAAGATACCCACACCTCCAGGTTGGTGGCACAGCACGAAGCATCAGAGACTATCCATGTGCAACTAACAGTAGGTAAAACTGCCTTCCAGTTTATAGCTTGCTACAGACCACCCTCCCAAACCCAGGAACACCACTCGGCCTTCCTGAGAACACTGGAAAATATGATGGTCTCTCCACTTCAACTACCCAACCATAGACTGGGAGCATTACTCTAGCTCCAGCACCCTAGCCCAAAGGTTCCTAGAATTTATAAACACAAATGCTATGGAACAACTTGTTACCACTCCAACAAGAGGGGAAAACATACTGGACCTGATCATCACCAACATGGGGACTCTATGTTCCAGACCAGAAGTGTATCCCTCACTGGTAAGATCAGACCATAAACTAATCTCACTGGATATTCACATCCCGACCCCATCCCATGCCCAGAAAACCACAGTGAAAAACTTCTCTAAAGAAAATTTCACACTCCTCAAAACCGAGGTGGAATCCTTCAAAGCCACCAGGCCTGTGGATAATACGGCCCAGACCACAAAATCCTTTATAAACGCATTCTATGAACACCTTCAGGAATGCATGGATCATGCAATCCCAAATAAAACCAAGACCCAATCCTCCAAAGGCAGACGTCCTGTCTGGTGGACCCCAGCCATAAACAAACTATACAATAGAAGGAGGAAGCTACTACATGATAGAGCAAAATCCCAAAAAGGGAAGGCATCTCTGATCAGTATTAGCAAAAACTACGGGCACTCATAAAATCATCTAAGGCCAGCTTTGAGAGAAAAATTGCACAGGACACTAAGGATAATCACAAGGCTTTCTTTAGCTATGTTAGGAACCTGGGTGGAAATTCCCAGATATGCTCAGAATTAGTCCAAAATGACAAAAAATACACCGAACCCACAGACATTGCCAACATCCTAGCTGACAGGTTCAGTGCAAACTTCTCCCCCCCCACCAAAAGGGCTAATATCTATCCCAGCAGAGTGTTACCCCCCTGACATCTCAGATGCTCAGGTAAGAGCTGCCCTCTCCAAAGCAAGAAACACAGCATCAATGGGACCAGACGGTGTCCCGGCTGGCCCTACATGAACTCCAAGAAGAGCTAAACCCAAACCTAAAACTACTGTTCAGTCTCAGCCTTACTACAGGATATGTACCCAAAGAGTGGCGTACAGCAACAGTGGTCCCTCTCCATAAAGGTGGTGCCTCAACGGATCCTGGAAACTATCGCCCCATAAGTCTCACTAGCTTGGTCTGCAAAGCTATGGAAAGGATCGTCATGGACCTTATAAATAAAGATATTGGGGACCTACAGACACTGGATCCTACCCAGTTCAGCTTTGTTAAGGGCAGATCCTGCCTCTTAAACCTGGTCGATTTCTTTGAAACAGTCACCAAGGCCATTAACAAGGGGAAGGTGGTCCACACAGCCTACCTGGACCTTGCAAAAGCCTTCGATACAATACCCCACTCGGGCATTATAGATAAGCTCACCAGCTTAAATATAAACCCCTATGTCACTAGATGGGTTGCAAACTGGCTCAAGGACAGAACCCACATGGTTAGAATAGCTGGAGCCATGTCAGACTCCAAACCAGTTACAAGTGGCGTCCCAGAAGGCTCAGTCCTGGGACCTCTCTTGTTCGGTATATATTTCTCGGAGGTACAGGCCAACATGGAAGGACTGTGGCTGACCAAGTTCGCAGATGACTGCAAACTGGGCGCCATAATAGACTCTCCAGCCGACACAAGCTTCCTCCAGAAGGGCCTCATAGAAACAGACAACTGGTGCCAGAGCCATGGCCTCAAGCTAAACACCAAAACGTGTATAGTCATCCCCTTTGGCAAAAACAAAGTGCCCACAATTTACCACATAGGTGGTAATCCATTAAGTACAGAAGAAGTAATTAGGGACCTGGGGACCCAAGTTGATAGCAATCTCTCATTTGACAACCACGTGGCCAAAGTGGTTAGAAAAACATTTTATATAGCCCACCTAATCATGAAGGGATTCACATCTAGATCAGGGGAGGTCATCATATCTCTTTACTCATCCCTTATCAGGCCCATAATTGAGTAGAATGCCCCTTTTGGGATGTACCTTACCAGACACCTACAGCAACTGGAAAGACCCCAAAAGTACCTCACCAAGAGGATCAAGGGTCTCAAACAGATGCCGTATGCTGCCCGGTTAAAGAAACTCCAGCTCTACTCAGTGGCATACCGCCTGCTCAGAGGCGATCTGTGCCTGACGTATAAAGCCATGTCCAACCCGGAATTAATGGACATGCTGCACCTCAGAAAATACAAATCCCATCGAGCTACGCGCTCGAGGGACTTGAACCTCAGCACTGAAATAAATAGGACATGCTGGAGGGACAGATTCATAACCCAGAGGCTCCCTTCACTCTGGAATAAAATCCCAGTCCAGGTTAGGCAGAGTCCCTCATTGACTCTCTTCAAGAGGAATCTTGATGAGTGGATGGGAGATCGTAGGTTTACCCCGGGTATCACTTCTGTGTCACTGTTAGACAGAGGCACAGTATACTAACCTCGAAAAAGGGCATAGCAAAATTAATTTAAAATGGATGGCGAAAGCCATACACACTCTGGCTAGGCTTATAAATGCCCTAGGGCAGATAGCTTAGTATGAACCTATGAACCTATGAACCTATGTGCTTTACTGCAGTATCTTCCAAAGCCACTTTCATTTGTAAGCATATTTGTGTGCTTTTCTGTAAGCTCATATATCTGACAAATCTCAATGGCCTTATTCAAAGTTAACTCACTGTCACAAAGCAAAATCTTTCTCACAGCATCATCCTTAATACCACACACAAGTCTGTGTTTTATCAACTCATCCCTTAAATCACCAAATCTGCATGTTGTAGCTTTGTTTCTCAAATCATTTATATATGCTGCAAAAGTTTCACCAGGCTTTTGATCCGTTGTATAAAATAAGTGCCTTTCCATTGTAATATTTGTTTGTGGGTTACACATTTCCCTAAATTTACATTTTTAAGCACTCTGGGGGGACCTCCCCTGACTCAGCTATTACAACTATATGACAGTTCCCCCCCCCCCCACTAAGACAGCAGGTACATACACAAATTAACGCTCCCTTTCTATGGCTTCTAAACCAGCTAAATTAAGCAAAATAAATGTCTTTGTACAGTCATCTTTATCAGAAAATGCAGCCTGTATGAAAATGTCATACTCCTGCTCAAAAACTCCAGTTTTCTGCAGTATTATTGTCAAACACAAGTGGAGCTGGTTTTCGAAATCCATCTGCCATGCCAATAAATTGTGCCCGAACACAATGAAAAATATGGCCCTTGTAATTATGTATGAACAAGCACACAGCCAACACTTGTAATAACATTCAAATGCAAAATAGACTCTTCAAACTGCCTTACTTTATGAAATATGCTTTGAAATAGCTGTATTTTGCAAAAATAACTGTACTGTAACATTGCACAAACATGCAAACACTTCATACATTTCAGACAACTTGAATAGCTTTGGTCAATGTGAAAAAGTAGTGCTTAGCATTCCTCTTATTTTATTCATTTTATGCAATTTGGACTTTATTTCAAATATTTTCTGTCGTTATTTCTAGTATTTCTGTTAATACATTGTAATATTGGATATTTCTGTTACTTAGAAATTTGATTACAGTATTCTGAATGCTTTGTTTCATATTTTGCGAATAAGAAATGGTTTGAGCAAGTTTTAATACCTGAAATTCATTTCTGACCTGTTTTGCGAGTTATACATGCAGTAGGGATGATTCACTCCTCCAGTGTTAACTGTGAGTGTCTCTTGGTCTCGACCTGAAGAATCTGAATTCCCTTCTCACCCCATGTAATTTTTAGACATGCTGCTTCTGACACAGTGTCGCTTGTCCCTTTCTAGTATAGATAACGAACAAGCGGGGTAGTTCGTTTATATGCTTTATTACATAGAAACACATCAGGATGGATAGCAGCATTACAAATTATAAATGAATTGATTAACAGACAGACTACACAGACATACATGCTTACATCTCAACAGCTTACTACAAAATGGCAGTCAGGCTCACACATGCTCAGTATTTATATTCCTGTGCAAGCCCCTAGAAAGCTTCTTAAAGCTGTACACAGACACGCTGATCTATATTCACCATCAAACAGTATGTGAAATGAAGGTTATGGGAATCAAATCCAGAATGACTCCACGCAACTGCTAGTTATTAACCAGCAGAAAACACTCCTAAATATAAACAACAGCAGCTTTATTATTGCACAAGTTAGGGAACTGAGAGCATAAGCCAGCTAGGAAACTTGAAAAATAGATTCTAACCCTCCACAGAATTACATTTTGAAATTATTCTTTGGCTTGCTTCAAGATGCCAGAATATCTCAGTAACTTGATATGGGAAGTCTTTACTGTCAACCTCATTAGGCATGCTAACAGCTAGCTGATCTGTCTTACAACTCAGCATCTTTACAGAAGACATAGACACTTACATTATTCTTATATTTTCTATCAGGCTGACATAAATGTGAACATTTTCATGAACGACTGGAGAGAAATAAAATGCCTGAGGAAATGCAGATATATACTGATGGGATCATTATAGAAAAATGAAAACTAATTAATAAAAGAGTAATAATTAAAAATTAGACTAATTAATAAAGTCATTCCTGACTATTAGGAAAGTTTTTTTTATTATTTTGCTTTGTGGCATTATTTTTAAACCTAGATCTGACAGCAGTTACAATATTTCTAAAAATAAGCAGCAGAAGGAAACAGAACAGTTAATATGTCATTAGTTTTGTCTGAGAGTTAATGAAAATATTTTTTTGGCATGTGTGTGTCTTTCATTTAGTATTTGGGAGTGTGTGTGTGCTTTTTATGTGTATTTCAGTCTATGATAACTGTTTTCCAGAACTGTACAGCTGGAGTTTGCACTTTTTAGTTGTAGTAAGTAGCTATTTTTATCACTGCCTTAATAGAATGACTTCCACATTTCTAGGTAATATATTGACATTGTTCAGAAAAAAGGTATTTGAATACCTTTCAGCTGTACAGATTTTCACAGAATGTTCGGATTTTTGCCTCATATTTTTGGTAAGTTACTGATAAAATTGTGTTTTTCTGGAAAATTAGTGGCAAATCATTAAAGACTGAAGTTAGAAAATAATGAAAGACATTTGAGTTTTCAAACTTCATACCGTTCAGAAAATTCATGCTAATGTAAAACGTTATTCTGTCAACTTTCTAAGTATATAAGAGCAATATTTAAAAATAGTCTCTATTTTTGGGCCTTTGTCCCACTTTTATTTATAACTTTGTCCAGATTTCTTGCTCTAAGAGATTGAGAGGTTTGAGTATGTGGCTTTGCATGCAGTACTGTACATTTATCAATGCTAAAGTTAGTGTAAGTCGTATTACTTGTGGAATTTTTTCCCCTTAGGAATCCGCTGAAAAAGGGACATGGGTCCAGTCAGCCTATTCTGGTCAACATGTTGCCCAATAGTTCTGTTAGAGAATTTGTATGCAGTCCCTCTGGGCTTTGCCTGTGTGCTTTTAGCATACCCATATAATTTTCGTGAGTAGGAAGCAGAGTACACAGTTTTGTTTTTTGTTGACTGGGAAAGTCAGAAAAGGCATAGCCCATTTTCAGCAGAGGCTAAGGGAGAATAAACCATGTTTGAAAGAAACAACTATGTACAAAGGTTTGTTAACCTAACAGACTGAGCATGTTAGAGAGTAAGTTTTTGATATCTGTTATACTGTGTAATGCTAGGTTGGATGCACAATTTCAAACAGACTGAGCAGCTAATAAGGCTGGATCTGCTTTCGAGTTAGTTAAGTGAGTATAAGGTAACTTAATAGCTCAGACAAATGTTAGGTAAGGAAGGCAGAGAAACAGATTTCTGTATTTATGAAGTGCAGTGTGGAAAGGAGGAGAATGAAGCATAAGGGAGAGGATATAAAGAGATGAAGGTGATAGTAAGACGTTTAAGTTGACTTTTAACTTACAAGTATTTGTTATTATATATGCACAGTTTGCTTGGTGAATAGCATTTATTTTTTAAACTCAGGATATACTCATTAAATCATTAACCTAGTTTGCTGGGCACATTAAAATGACCATTTCTTCTACTTTTGCATTTATTTCTTTTCTTAAGGTGCATTTTATTGTATTATGCTTCCGCAGTGGTGCAGCGGTAGGGTTGTTGCCTCACAGCAAGAGGTTCTCCCGTTCGATTCTCGGCTGGAGTGTGGGGAATGCCTTCTGTGTGGAGTCTGCATGTCCTCCCCGCAGTTGGGTGGGTGTTCGAAAGACATGCGTAAATGGGCGTGCCTTCATTGAAGTTTGAACGTCGAGCTGGCTCCTCGGCGTTCATGAACATCTACTGCCAATCATTAGTGGACCGGAGTTCTGCTGTGGAAACCCCTAAACGGGAAAAGCCGAAAGACAACAACATGCTTTATTGTAGCAATAACCGATGAGTGGGTGTGGTATATTGAAGATTTACCCATGGTTGGTGTATTTTAATCACAAGGGCAAATGTCTTTGTATAACAGCACTGTGGTGTTGTTCCGTGTTGATTCTTCTGCTGTGTTGATGTACTGTGTATGCATATGGGACTTATGTTCCCACACTTATTCAGTACATCGGTGCTTTGGAAAGCAATCAACGGAGAAAGTAAGATTGGAGTTGCTTCTTCTTTTTGGAAAAATAAAATGTGACTGGTATGCAATGCGAAGGACAATTTAGAGGTACAAGACATACAGGGCAAAAATGCAAGGAAAATCAGGTACGTTTCTTTAGTTTTGCATAACGTACCTGATTTTCCTTGTATTTTCTATGCCCTCCATACCTACCTCTCAACCTCTTAGCTCAAAAAAACTGCAAACCCTTAGAATGTATTAATAGAAGGAAATCTGGTCGGACTTTTTTTTTCTGTTGGCATATGTTCAATTTACAAGAAGTATGCTGGTTGGGCTAATCAATCGGCGTGCGTGTTTTTGAATACTAATGAGGTATCATTGTATAATTATTGTTAATGAACTTCAAAAATAACCAAAGTAGTATAGAATTTAAAACAACAAGAAACTGCTAAAATAATTCTACATTCGCCAGTAAGGGAACAGTCAACAACACAGGTTTTTACAGACTGAGCACTTTCTTTTATTTAATTAGAACTTCATCAGATTTAAAAAAATATGTACAAACTGGAGTTTAAAAACAGTGTCATGTAGTCACATGATTCCATCCAATCAATGATACTAACTCAGGATCTTGCTAATTTTCTTAGAGACAGTGTATTTAGCAGTCATTAAAAAGACACAATGTGTATTTAAAATACAAAATTAATGGTTTAACTTATGATCTGATGTTGGCAACCTTCACATAATCCTTGACTGTGGGCTTGGTTCAGAACCTCGGAACCAACTTGGCTTTATTGTAGCTTGCACATTCCAACAAACTCTCGAGCTCAGCACTACCCACAGTGCTCCAAACCAAATTACTTCAGATCTTGTTTGCCCCTTCATAGTGTCAGACGCGTTCTGTTCAAGGTCTTAAGTTTCAGCATTCTTCAAACTGTAAGTTAGTTTTTTTCTTACTCTGTCATTATCTTTTGTTTCTACCTCTACTACCTCGCTTCTCTAAGTATCCTTTAACATATGCATGAGTGTGTTTTCCTCTCTTCCTTACTGTTAGTAGTCTCAAGTACCATTGTTGGTACTTTTCCCCTTTACCTTTGGGTAACTCCTGTATACCATTGTTGGTAGTTTCCCCTTCGTTCCTAAAAAATAAAAAATAAAAGAAATGTCTCTTTCTTATTTTTAGCCCATGTGTGTGTGTGTGTGTGTGTGTGTGTGTGTGTGTGTGTGTGTGTGTGTGTGTGTGTGTGTGTGTGTATTCAGGTATAAGGTGGCTTTAGTTTTTAGATATGGCTAAAAAACCCTGTAAAGGTACCTCTGGCTTTAAGCGGTGCCAAAAGTGAGATTGAAAGATGTCCAACTCAGATGGACACACTCTTCTTGTGTATTGTCTTGGTGCAGTCCATCTGCATGAAGTCTGCGCAATCTGTCATAGTTTTAGTTCCAGAACCTTGACAGAGCACAAGAATAAGTTAATTTTGAAAGGCTTTCTTAAGTTTGAATTTGAAGAGGCTATATCTGGTCCAAAAACAGAAGCCAGCTTCTCATCTTCAACTTCTCCTTCCAAACCAAAAAAGCAGAGTCACTCAGATGTTCATCGTGTTTCACTGTTGCAGTCCTAACCAATAGGTTATCCTCGGTCGGCCAGAATACCAAAGGTAAGTAAAAATGACATCAGCTGTCATCGATTGTAAAGGATGTCGGGGTGTCTGATACAAAAGGAGGCAGCCAACATCACTTCCTCAGTCTTCCTTGCCACGGAGCCCGAAGTAGAAGCATTTCTTGCACGAGTGCCGGTCACCAGTTTACCTTTTTTGTTTCCAGTTACAAAATTAAAGTCAACTACAGCTAAGTACCCCATTGGGGATCCTTTTTTCTTGTCTTAACGAATGTCAGAACAGGTTAATAATTGTCTTACTTGTGGAAAGCAGATTCCCCATAGAGATTTTCATTCCTATTGCATTATTTGTTTAGGCCTTGACCACGATGTTCCTAATTGTGATCTTTGTGCTTCCTTTAATCCGCATATTATTCGTCGTCGGGCTAAGCTTTTAGCTAAGCATTTGGCCTAAGTTTATCGGTATGGCATCCGCTGGTCTTCAGGCTTCGGACATCCCCAAGAAGAGTAAAGATAAGGACCGCAACAGGCTTCCGAAGGTCAAGTCCTCGGATGATGTTAGGTTGGTTGCCAGTCATGTGGTAGCCAGTGAGGTACCTTTGCAGCCCCTGCAGCCTGCAGATTTTCAATCGCAGGCCTCGGTTGAGACCATTTCAGAGGCCCACAGGCCTCTGGCTTGCATTTTGCCTTATGACCTTCCGCCTGTTTCCTCTTCAGCTGGATCCAGAGCCGTGAAGCTGACTCCCGTGTCTGAGACCTCCGTTCTTCATTCAGACAGCAAGCTCATACCGATGACTTTGGCTGCAACTTCAGCAGTTGCCAGGCCTCCCGAGTCCTTTAGACTTGCAGTTAAATCTTCCAGTCGTAAGTCTGTGAAGAAGCAGGCTCCAGTTTCCTCTTGTTCCCCTCATTCTCAATTGGTTAAAATGGTTGATGACCTTTTGACTCTTATTACGGGTTCACAGCCTCCTCCTTCAAAAAGAGGTAGGGATGTCTCTCCTGAGGCTTTGTCCTTTTCATGTTCTGATACTTCTAACATTTCTGTTGATGAAGTTTCTCAAGCTTTCTTTCCTTTTGAGGATTCAGACACAGAGGAGTCCATCCCTTCTGCTCTTTCTCCAGAAGATTTCTGGTAATACTTTAAATACTCTCAAGGAACATTTTAAATGGGAAAGTTAGGATTATCCCCTTTCTAAGAAAAGGATTAGGGAGTTTTTGTATTTGCCTCAGCATAAGCCTTTGGCTATTCCACCTGTGTTGGAAGTGGTTGATGATGTTTTTCTGGAAAATTCCTTGACTCCAAATTCGGTTCCTCCTGCTCCCAGGAAATCTGACAGGTACTATAGAGTCCCTGATTCTCATTTGTTTCTTTTCAGGAATCATTTGGCTGATCCAGAGGTTATTTCTCAAGGCCTTAATAAAGTTAAGGCCACTGTTACCACAAATCCTGTTCCTTCTGACAGGGAATCTAGGAACCTAGCTAGGTGGGGTAAAAATGTTTATACCTCTGCCACTCTTGCTATTAGGTCTACTAATTGTCTTTTTCATATGCTGAAGTACCAGCAGCACACCTTGGAAGCTATTAAGTCTAGGATAGCAGGTGTGCCTCAGTTGGTGGAGAGTAAGGATATGCAGGATTTGCTAAATTCTGCCAGTCTAGTCAATAAACATTCATTGCATTGTGGTTTTGACATTCTAGAAGCCTCCTGTAAGGCTACAGCTACTGGCTCTGTTATTAGAAGGCATGCTTGTCTCAGGGAGCAGCCCCTACCAGAGCCTGTTAAGGCTAAGCTTTTAGATGTACCCTTGCATAAGGACAGTCTTTTTGGCAGTAAAGCAGAGGAAGTGCTCAAGAAGATGGAAGATAAGGCCAAGTCTATGCAAACAGTTAAAGACTTTCTACAAGTTCAGCCTCCCCGCTTTAGTAGGAATTACCCTTCTAAGAGTTGGATGTTCCTGGATACCAGCAGACAGAGCTGTTCTAGGACTAGAGGTTGCAAATCTTCTAGGGGACAGGTAGCTACCCCTCAAACGTCTAAGCGTTGGCAGGCTTCCTCTTCCAAGGTGGTAAAGTTTTAAGCCTGCATCTCAATCTAAACATTCTCAATGACTCTGTCTAACTTCTGTCTGTTTTTGCCTGCCCGAAGAGTTTTTTAGGGGGAAGGTTGGCCCTTTGTACAAATGTCAGGGCCACCATCACGGATGACAAATGGGTACTCAGAACTGTATCCCTAGGGCACAAGTTTTCTTTCCACACCTTTCCAGTACCCAAAGGATTCCTGGACGCTCCTCCAAACCAAAGGACAGAAGTAGAAAAGCAAATTTTGTCTCTGTTACATCTGGGAGCAATAGAATCAGTTCCTGCTCAGCAGGTAGGCCAGGGTTTCTATTCTATATAGACTTTTCCTAGCTCTAAAAAAGAAGGCAGCTGGAGTCCTATCCTAGATCTATCCATCCTGAACTCTTTCTTAATAATTCCAAAGTTCAAAATGCTCACTCTGCATCAGTTGCTGTCAGTGTTAAAAAAGGATTCCTGGCTAGTAACGTTGGATCTCAAAAAAGCTTATCTGCACATCCATATCGGAGAAAGTTGCAGGTAATATCTTCATTTCAGGGTGGGCAAGCAACATCAATTCTCTGTGCTGCCTTTTGGCTTATCTACTTCTCCCAGACTTTTCACAAAGTGCCTGGCTCCAGTCATTGCTTTTTGCAGTCAAAAGAAAATTCAGATTTATCCATACTTGGATGACTGTCTAATTCAAGCAAATTCTCAGGAACAGCTGTTAAAGGATCTAGAATTTGTAGACTCTTCTCTCTTTCCTGGGTTACACTCTCAATGTGGAAAAGTCAAAAATGGTGCCATCCAAAGAGATAACATTCCTGGGAGCGAGTTTTAACACAGCCGCCCAGATGATATATCTCACCCAGGAGAAGCAGACAACTCTTTCAGTTTACTTCAAGGATTTGGCAAGCCTGTCCCAGCTCCCTGCAAGGAAATACCCCCAAGCTCTGGAATTCATGGCCTCTTGCATTCTCATGCTTCCATATGCAAAACTGCAAATGAGGAAATTGCAATGGTACCTCAAGAACACTTGGTGTCAACACACAGGACCTGGATGTGATAATTCCTCTGCTTCCATGTCTGCGGACAGAGTTTCTATGGTGGGCAACAACCTGTCTACAGAACAAAGGCATGCCTTTTTGCCCAGCCCTGGCCACTCAAGTTCTTACCACAGATGCATCGGACTACACCTGGGGAGCTCACCTGGTTGGTAGATGCACACAGGGAAGTTGGAATGCCCAGCAGATGCACCTGCACATAAATTTAAAGGCGTTGATGGCAGTCCAGCAGGCCTTACTAGCTTTCAAGCATCTTCTTTCTGCAGGGACCCTGCTTGTCAGGACAAACAACACCACCGTCATGTTGTACATCAACAAGCAGGGAGGGACTCATTCTTACCACCTATGCAGACAGAGCATGAGTCTTTGGTCCATAGCAGCATCTCTGGCCTGCATCTCCTAGCTCAGTTTCTTCCAGGAAGGCTCAGTGTTTTGGCAGACCAGTTGAGCAGACAGACCCTGGATCCTCACGAGTGGCAGCTGAACAGAGTAGTTTTTTACAGCATCATTCAACGTTGGAGCATTCCTCAGGTGGATCTTTTCTCCTCCCCAGACAACCATCTTCTACCTCTTTTTTTCACCAGACAGCATCACAGCAGACCCTGGAAAGTGGATGCTCTGTCCTTCCCTTGGATGCTGCTGTCAGTTTATGCCTTCCCTCTTCTTCCCAGAGTATTATTGAAGATCAGGGACAAACATCCAAGGACTATTCTCATACCTCCAGACTGGCCCAGACACCATTGTTATCCACTGCTTCACAGTCTCTCCCACTTTCCTCCTTGGCATCTTCCTCTGAAACCAGATCTTTTGGTTCAGGAAGGGGGAAACATTCTACATCCTCATCTTCAGCCTCTCCATTTGGCAGCACGGCTCATTGTATGACTCCATCCTTTTCGCCTTCCCTTTCCCAGCAGGTGGTTGACGTGCTGAGGGAGGCCAGGAGGCTTAGCACTAGGAAGTCCTATGCTGGCAAATGGGAAAGATTCTCTCATTGGATGCAGGCTAGAGGGGAATCTTCTTCTCAGCCTACTCTTCCTCTGATCCTGGAATACCTGGCTGATTTGCTTCAGGGTGGTCTTTCCTTTTCCTCTATCAAGATCCATGCTTCGGCCATTTCTGCTCATTGTTCTTTTGAGCAACCCATTTTCTCTCATCCTCTAATGAAACTGTTTCTCAGAGGTGCTTGCAACTTAAAACCTCCCAGAAGGGCCCCTACTCCAGCCTGTGATCTTAATTTTGTTCTAGAGAAACTCACTCTTCCTCCTTTTGAACCAGCTGCCACTGCAGATTTAAAGTTTCTCTCATGGAAGACTGCCTTCCTCTTGGCTATAACTTCAGCAAGGAGGGTTTCAGAGTTGCAAGTTTTGCTGGCTGTGGAGCTTTTTCTTATTTTCCATGCAGATAGGGTCTCTCTGAGAACCAACTCCTCCTTTACACCTAAGGTGGTTTCTAGCCTGACTCTTAATCAGTCCATAAACCTTCCTACCTTCTTTCCTAAGCCTCGAAATAGAGGTGAAAGGATCCTACATTCTCTTGATGTGCATAGACAGCTCAGGTTTTACCAGTACAGGACTAAAGACCTTCGGAAATCAGCACAGCTATTGGACAGCTTTGCCCCTGGAGCCCAGGGCAAGGCTATTTCTAAGCAAACCATTTCTAAATGGATTGCACATTGTATTACTTTTTGTTATTCCTTTCATGGCAAGGTTCCTCCTCAAGGGGTTAGGACCCACTCAACTAGAGCAGCTTCCACTTCTGCAGCCTTTTTAAGGGGTGTCCCCCTACTAAAGACATTATGGAGGCTGCCACATGGTCTTCTGTTCACACTTTCACAAAGCATTATAATTTGCCTTTGTTTTCAAGAGCCAGGGCAGGGTTTGTCACTGCTGTTCTGCAGGGCATTATCTCCAATCCTTGATTCTGTTGGTTCCTCCTCCATTTTCTCTGGGCTTTGGTAATCAACTCATTGGTTAGGACTGCAACAGTGAAACAGAATGAACATAGTACAGTTGTGTACACTTACCATAAATGTAGATGTTTGAGTGTATTCACTGTTACAGTCCTGCTTTCCCTCCCTCCTTCCCCCTTTTCTCTTTTCCTAAGGTACAGGCTAAATTTAGTTTAAGCCTTGTTTTCTGGGGGCTTCTGACTGTTATGGCAAGAAAGACTGAGGAAGTGACGTCGGCTGCCTCCTTTTGTATTGGACACCCTGATGTCCTTTACAACCGACGACAACCAACATCATTTTTACTTACCTTTGGTATTCTGGCTGATCGAGGGCTACCAGGAGCCAGATAACCCATTGGTTAGGACTGCAACAGTGAATACACTCGAACATCTACATTTATGGCAAGTGTACACAACTGTACTTTCCAATGACTCCTTCGGAACCGCCTTTGAAATTAGCCAAGTCTCCATGGTGCCAACAGCTTCCTCAAAACTGATGGGTCAAGATTCTCATCCTCCGTGCCATTGGCACCTACCTTTTTGGTGCAGACAACTCTTCCTTTGGTGTCAACAGACCTCCCTCAGGTAACAGTTTTACCACGTGCAACCAATTCCACCTCCATAGATCCATTTGCAGACCTTCCTCCCAGTCCTTTTTTGGAGAGACAGCCATCCAGGTCTACATCAGCCTCATCTATACAGTACACCAAGAGTCTATTAGAGTCAGATATCATGAGACTGATGGACCAGCTCCTGATGGCAAGGGGATTAACTCCATCCATGATTCCTAGCCTTGTTAGGTCTAGAACCTTGCATTCTTCTATCGAGATTCATACTCCTCCTTTGACTCCAGCTGAGATTTCTGAGCCGCTGGTGCCAGCCTTCATGGCTTTGACTGTTTCAATGCTGGCCAGAGCTCTTTCGCCGACACAGATAGTTACCCTGACTTTTACCAGTTCCTTGGAAGAGGAGACCTCTCGAGGTCGGGGCTTCATTGTTGATTCTGGGGGGCAGGGTTCAACTTCAGTTCTTTTGGAGCCTTCCATGCTCCTCGATGCATCAGCATATGTAAGCTCGGCTCAGGCTTCTACTTCGGGGTTGGCCTCCTTGGTGTGGGATGGAACCATGGTTTCTGGAGAAGTCTATTTCATTTCAGGCTCCCGTCCCTCTGTGGGGGGGGGGTCATCCCTTCCAGGCTTTGGAGAGGGCCTTGTCCATTGTGGGCAAAGAGTCTATGCCTACCCTGTCAGACAAAACATCTAGTCCATCCCCTCGACTGGAGCTTCTGCCAGTCTCTGCCCCAGGACAGAGGGAACAAAAGTCTCAGGACCAGACCTCTCAGGTTATGTTGTCTTCGGGAACCTCTCCAGCCATCCCACCAAAGAGGGACCTTCGAAGAAGAAGGGCAAGAAGAAGTACTTGCACTCCCCTGATGAGTCCTTCACAGAAGATACTGATTTCAATAAAGGGGAAGGTTTCCTTAAATCACCCTTGAAGATGTTTCCTTTGAGGACATCCTAGAAATCCTTAAAGGGGTGGCTGGTCTACCATTCAACTTTCCTCTGAGAAGTCAGTATACCTAAAGGCTTTTCGTGCCCAGCTTGGATTTCTCCACCCACTGATGATCTTATTACGTTGATTGCTTAGTAGGCTTGGATTTTGTTGGGCTTGGAAAATACCTGACACTATCAAGGCAATCCCTAAAAGGCCTGAACACATTCTCTGTGTCCCTAAAGATGAGCAGCATTGGGCCAAAGGTATTCCTGTTGACACCATGGTGGTTGCAGCAGCCACTAAAAAGGAGCTTGCAGATGAAATTCCTACTATCCATCCTCCTAACAAGGAGTCTGGGACAATGGACAGATTTTGGAAGCACGTATACGTTTCACTGACCGTCTCTCTCAGGTCCTTGAACTATATAGCGCATTTTACCAGACTTCAAAGAGATCTCATTAAAGAGCTTTCAGATACTCTTTCAGGAGAAGTAGCTGAATGACTTAGAGAAAAGGTTGCTTTTCAGCTCGCCACCCTGGAATCAATCTCCAGTTTGTCCATGAGGCTGACTGCTCATGCTGCAGAAGAGACAAGAGCAGCGGTTTCAGGTGTAGCCATTAGGAGACATATCTGGATGCACTTATGTGAGTTCGTGGAGCCATTTAAGTCTTCTTTAGTCAATGGTCTGTTTGACGGATCATCCTTGTTTGGCCTCAAAGTTAGAGATTCTAGCCAGATGTGAGAAAGATGGAAAGACCCTTTCTGCCAAATGTGTACACTTTTCCACACTTCAGTGACCTTATTCCAGGAACCAGAGAAGTAGTAGGTTATGGTTCAAAAAGACCCAAGGACCTTTTTAGGAGCAGTGAGAGAAAGGAGGATAGTAGAAATGGAGTAGATCAGGAAAGCATTTATGTAATGCAAGGACAGAGCCATGACTGCAAGAGTTGTGCCTTAAGTGATTTTTTTGAACAGTGAGATAGATAAACAGTAGTCTGCATGACTTACCACTAAGCCATGTTGCTGAGGAGATATTTTGGGGGAGGTTATTCCATTCCTAGCGATGGTATGAGAGAAAAGGGCTTTCCCTGCAGTGTTGTTGGCTTTGGATATACAGAGTAGTGTCTTGTTGGATGAGTGTAGAGGATAGTTTGCTGAGTATTCGTTTAGTAATTGGTTTAGGGCTGGTGTTTTGTGGGGATTCTTTAGTATGTTGAAGGTGAGCACTAGCTGGTGATACCTAATTTTCTGAGGGAGTTCTTACCATTGTAGCTCTTTTAAGGCAAGACGGTGATGACTTCTAAAAGTGGAGTTATTCGCGAATTTTGCAATTTTATTGTAACATGATTCTAGTTTGTCTAGGTCTGTTTTCCTGATGTGAATTAGGATTGGTGATGCATATAGTTGGGTAGACAAGAGGTGGGTTTGGCTTAAGGTGATTCATGCTTGGTCTGATAGGAACTGTTTGTGTTTGTATAAAGTTCCTAATTTTTTATGTACCTTTTTAATGGTTTGAGAGATGTGGACACTGAAGTTAAGATCTTTATCTATTTCAATACCGAGTAGCTTAGTATGTGGGGAGGGAGAGACAGTTGTGCCATTGTTGGAAGTGATGGTGAAGGAAGGAGGTGTGATTTTGGATTTGTTGGGGAGTGAAAAGAAGTAATTTGGTCTTCTTGAGGTTTAGAATAAGTTGGATATCAGTAATTAATTTTTCTACATTGCAGAAGGATTCTTGGGTAAGTTTTTGAAGAGTGGTTATGGTTGGGGCTGAACAGATTAGGGCTGAGTCATCTGCGTACTGTATAAGTGATGCATGCAGGGTGGAGGTATGCAGTTTGTTGGTGAAAATGGTAAATAGTAAAGGGCCCAATATTGATCCTTGTGGAACGCCTATGGTAGTTGGTAGTAGTGGAGATAGTATGCCTTGCCATTTTACTGACTGTTTTCTATCAGAGAGAGAGTTTTTGAACCAGGAAGTAGCAGAAGGGGCAAAGGACATGGCGGTTAGAGTGTCTATAAGTAGGTTATGTGAAACCATGTCAAATGCTTTAGATAGGTCTAAGAAAATGGCTGATATGAAGTTGTTCTTGTTTCTAAGTTGATTAATCTGGTTGGAAAAGGAGAGAAGAGCTTTAGTTGTACTGTGGTTTGGGCGGAAGCCATGTTGTGTGAGGGAGAGGAGATTATGTGAGGTTAAGAAGTGCATCACCTGGGTGTGAATGCATCTCTCCAGGAGCTTAGAAAGGGGGGATAGGATAGCAATGGGGTGGTAGTTTGATAGTTCATAGGAGTTGCCTCCTTTATGTAGTGAAATTATGTATGACACTTTCCATAGTTGGGGGATGTAGGCTTCCTGTATGGAGCGGTTTATAAGAAATGAGACAGGGTAGGCTAGGGACTCTGCAGCTAATTTTAGGAAAGTAGTGGGTAGGCCATCTGCTGCAAGAGTGGTGGGTTTTAGTTTTGTGAGTAATTTTTTTACTGTGGAGGTTGGTATGGGTGAGAGTGTAAAGGGGGGTATGCTATTGTGATCTATAGTTGGGGTGAATATGGGGTTATTGTTGAATAGCTGGGTAGATAATGAGAGAATAGATTCTGTGAAGTGATGGTTAAACTGAGAACCTATACTGTCATTATCATTGTTGGTGTTGGGAGCTGGGGTGGTAGCTTGGCCAGGTTTTAGAAGGGAATTGATAGCCTGCCAGAACTTTTTGGGGTTTTTGGAATGTTTGTTTTGGATCCCTAGGATGTAGTTTTGTTTGACCATTTTTATTTGTTTTTTAGCCTCTTTCCGAAGTTGTTGATATTTTTGTTTATCTTGGTTGGTGTTATTCTTTTTCCAGTTCTTCCAGGCATTATCTCAGGCTTTTAGTAGTACTTTTGTCATCCTATTAAGCAAAGGGGCATAGTTTCCTGATGGGAGCTAGTATGTTTAGAACATTCATAAAAGTATTATTGAAATATTCAACTGCCTGGTCTAATGCTAGGGTTTGTAATTGGTGCCAGTTACTTTGTTGTAGCATACTGTTTAGAATTTGTGGATTTATCTTGTGCTCATCTCTAGTTTCTTTATATAGTATAGGTTTGGGTATGTTTACCTGTCTACGAAGGAGGAATGTGGGGCAGTGATCACTCAGTACATCAGGTAGGCAGCCCACATGATAATTTCCTTTGGGGAGATTAACTAAAGTCCAATTGAGAATGGAGTGTTTATTGGATCTTTTGTCAACTCTGGTGGGTTCTTGGATTAATTGTGAGAAACCAAATAAGTTAATATGGTTTGATGGATTGTTGGAGTTGCAGACTAGCCATTCTAGGTTTAGGTCACCTCGCAGGATGGTTTCTTGGGGCAGGTTGATTGTAGCCCATTGCAACATATCCTCTATTATAGGTGAGTTATTTCCTGGAGGAGCATAACTGCAGAGGATGTTGATTCGCTTTTTGTTTTTGAGGGAGATAATGGAGCCTAATGTTTTGGAATTTCCAAAATTGGGAAGTTGGATATTAAGGGGTTGGAGGTTGTGTGTTTTTAAATAAGATTGCAACTCTGCCTCCCTTTTTGGTATCTCTGTCTTGCCTTAGAATGTTACAACCAGGGGGGAGAATTTCTTCATTTTGGGTAGGGGGTTTTAGCCAGGTTTCAGTAATGGTTAGTATATCTGGGGAGTAGTGGGCTATGAATGCATGTAAGTCCTGTAGTTTGTTGGATATACTTCTTGAGTTTAGGTTAATAATAAGTAGGTCTGTTTCCTGTTTGTGGGAGAGAATTTCATTGCTTGGACCTGGGTTTGGGTGTATGTCTCCTGAGATTAGTAGCCATCTTTTGAGGAATAGCTTGAGTTTGATGGGGTGAGCTAGGTCTGAATAATGTCTAGATGCTGTTATTCTATGGGGAGGTAATGTGGTGTGTGGTTTGTGTATATAAAATAATGAGTTACTGTTAAATAGTGTGGGGCAGATTATAATGTTTATATGTGTATGTGTGTAGGTATGTGTTATGTGGAAGGTAGTGTTTAATGGTATGTTAGTGTGTATGGATGTGGTGTAGGCTAGAGTAGTGAGAGTTAGTAGTAGTAGTGGTAGTATGCCTTGCATGATTTGTCAGGGATTAGTAGAGGGGATGGATGTATGCAGGAGGGTGTGGTATGAGAGTGGGAGTGGATATGGCATTTGAGGGATGGTGATAGGCTGTAGAAGTAGGGGTGTGACTATTTGCAGTATAAGGTTAGGAGCACTGGGAGCGGGTGGAAATTGGGGGCAGGGTAGGGGAGCAGAGTGAGCCCAACAGGTGAATGGAGTGGAATGAGCTGAGAGGAGTGAAAGTCCCACAAGAAACTATCAGTGAGTTGTCCCCTTGGAAATGGAATAGCTCAACAGCTATATGCTAGGTAAGTGAGATTTTCTGGGGTGGGGTAATACACAGCTGTCTAGGGAGGGGAGATAAGGTAAATCCAAATATACAATATATAGAACTACAAGGGCTAGGGTTGTAACTAAACTAGGGCTGGTATATGGGGTAGTGTTATCTATAAGTGGGTAAATGTTGCCACCTAGTGGCGAAATTGTACAGTGATACATCTATTCTATAAGATGCAGACAGGTAGACATTATTAAATCAGGAAGGAGTAAAAGGTGCCTATGTATGGCAGTAGGCTGCTATAGTGTATGCCGTGGTACTTGGGCATTAAAAACACAAAAAATCTAGGTGGAAACAAGTAGATAGTTCTTATTTAAACACACATTAACAATAGGTGGAAACCCGTACATAGTTCTACATACACACTGACTCCTGTTTGAGGGAGAACACACTACAAACTGCGCTGTAGTCTGTTTTGGGTCCAGGAAGTCCAGGGATGTTTTCCTTAGAAGGTTATAAAGTCATGGGTGGTTTAGTATAACCCGAGGAGCACCCAGAGTTGGAGGGCAAGGGTAGCAGCAAGTTGTAGAGATAGAAAGCGGCTGTTTAGTGGTCTGGTAACATAAGGAGGGAAGAAGAGTGAACAAAAAGGGAGCATCTAGTAGGAGGATAGAGTAGATATTTAAGGAGAGGTTAGAAAGGTACTGATGTACTAGATAGTACTATATAGAGAGGAGTGAGTGGGCATAGCAACAGAGTGAGAGAAAGAATACAAAACGGTACTATGCTGTACCTAGCAGACCATACAACAGGAGTGCAGGAGGAATTACAAAACAGTGCATTAACATTTGCAGGTGAATAATTTCTAAGCAGCTAAAAACAAAATGAACAGAACACAGTATAAAACAAATGTGTGCTAGATATTAGCAGTATGCATTAACATGCGTTTCAGTTGTAGGCAAAAAACAGTCTTGCCAGTACTTATTGTTTGTATACTAACGCTAGTCACAGTTCTGGTTAGCAATTTAGATAAGTGTATGTGGAGTAGAGGGAAAATGACTACTGTTGCTTCAAGCACACTAAAACAGCAGTCGTCTGGGTAGAACACTTTATAATGGAATTACAAAAAGCAGTAACCCAGTATAAAACAAATGCGAGCATAGAATAGCAGTATGCATTAACATGCGTTTCAACTGCAGGCAATACCAGTCTTGCCAGAACTATTGTTAGTATAACTAACGCTAATCCCTGTTTCAGGTAGCAATTCAAATCAGTGTGTATGGGACAGAGGGACAATGGCTATTATTACTGCAATTACACCAAACAGCAGTCGTTTGGGTAGACACTTAATAATGGAATTACAAAAAGATGTCATTTGGGAAGAAATATGCAGAGAAATGGAAAGTATTGGTACAAATACAACAAGCAGCAGTCGTTTAGGCAGATTTAACTAATAATTATCTAGTATTGGTCCAATGCTAACATGAATAGCAGCCGTTTAGGTAGAGTTGCTTCTATCTAAGCACATGTGTAACACAGTTCTTATGTGGCATATTTCTGTTTGTGCCAGTACATGCAGAGGTAAGTATAACATAAAAATCACAATGCCAGATATTCTAGTATCAACTACAGTAGCATATAGCTACTGTATAGTTAAGTATTGTTTTTCTTTAACTTTCTGAATCTTTCCAGCTGTTATTGTTAATATTTCCTGTGATAGAAACTCTGGTATTTACTGTAAATAGGTATTTCGTAGTTTCATGTTCTTTTATTATTTATTACTAAGATAACCAAAAAACAACTATTCCTGGTGTCTAAAGAGCTTTAAAGGCAAAAATAGTAAACGAAAAATAAAAAGTCACGAGTTCAGCACCAAATACTTTTAATGGAAAATAATAAAGCAAAGCAAAGCTTTTAAATTACCAGAACTCTTTCTCAATGCTATTACAATTCTCACAAGTTTCCCAAGATTTAAATGCAAGCACCAGCCAATCAACATTTTATAAAAAGTCACATGTTCATTAAGTATACAATAAAAAAATCATAAAAAACACACATATACATAAATAAATACATACATACATAAGCCTGGAAACAATATGCAAAAAACATATAGTAAATCCATCAGCATTTATAATCCTTATATTAATATTTAAAATGTATCACTATTTTAAAATCTAATCCTTAATTAAAAAAATCACTTATAACTATACT
Source organism: Protopterus annectens (assembly GCF_019279795.1). Taxonomy (NCBI): domain Eukaryota; kingdom Metazoa; phylum Chordata; order Ceratodontiformes; family Protopteridae; genus Protopterus; species Protopterus annectens. The sequence continues at coordinate 776,788,371 of NC_056739.1, read as the reverse complement.
GATACCTATTTCTCAGTATAGGTTTTGCACTATTAGTACTTTTAAGCCCTGGTATCTTATCTGCTCTAAAATAATTAACCCAATCATGGTCTAGCATCTGTCTTAGTTACTAAGTTACCTCCTCTTGTATTATGATAAGCTACTTGTAAAACCCTAAATTTAAATTTATATTATACTTAAAATATGACTTGTTGTTGTCAATCTTGCCTTTATTCTCACTGATGGGTCAGATCTGTCTTGCCCTTTACAGAAGCTTGAGGACTTCAGCAAAGCTCATGGGCACCCTTCCCTACCGGTAATGCATTTTCCCAACTTCCCCAGTTCTCGTTTGCTGCACTGTGAGAAGGATCTTCTAGCAAGCTCTGGGGTAAGTTACTTGATATCTTTTTGTAATTGCTTACCTCTTTCCACTTTTCCGTATTGTGGTAATTAATATTTTGCTAGCGTATACTTAAAGTTCTTCAATTGTTAGTACCTTCCATCTTTTAGTGTTAGATTTTCTGTGATAATTTTCTCTTAGTAGCCAGTATCCTTGTGAGACTCAAACACTGCACCTTGTGTTTCCATTAGTGTTTGTTTAAGTTAGAGGGCATCTAACTTATACCCGTTTAAGTTAGAGGGTATTCTTTTACCTTTTCCTTACTTGTTTTCTACTGTTAGTGTTGATAGTTATTACTTCCTCTTCCTTTTGGTTACTGACCATTTTATTTAGAGGGCAGTTAACCAAGTCTGTTTAAGTTAGAGGACTTACCCCCTCTTCCCTTGTTGTTGTGGTTGCTATTTAAAAAAAACTGAGTTTCTCCTTCTATATCTTTAACCAGTTAAGATCTTTGCTTCTCTTGTTTGTTAGCCAGAATGTCCCAGAAAGAAAGTAAGCCGTTGGGATTTAAAAAATGTGAAAAGTGTAGCAAAAAGATGTCCCTCAGTGATTCTCACACTTTGTGTATACTGTCTGGGGCCTCTTCATTTGCAGGAGTCCTGTTCCATATGCCACACCTTTAACCAGAGGGCATTTATAGAACGGAAAAATAAATTGATTTTGAAGGGGGTACTAAAACCCTATTCACTGAGGCTATTTCTGTTGATTCCTCCTCTGAAAAGTCAGAGAAGTCAGAGGGAGAGTGAAAACAGCTTCTTCAGACCCAAGTTCTTTTTCAGAGTCGAAAGACAAACTTCTGAAGGAGTCCACTCCAGCATCACCTATGGAGCAGACATCAACCTCCGGAGCAGAGACGACTTTGGAGTAGACAGAATCTTCTGCTCTGAAAACTTCTATTGATCCTTTGGTTCTGAAAGAACCATTACCTGCTGAGTACTGTTATTGGAGCCAATTTACTTCTCAGCTCCCTTCACCTTTCTTAGATCCAGATCCCCAACATTGTCTACCAGGTCAACTAGGAGCCTCTCAGACGAAGATGTGAATAGGGTGGTGCAGAGGCTTTTCAAGACACCTGCCTTGGCCAAGCTTCTTTTGGATCTGAGTCCAAAGGAGTCTGATCAGTCTCATCTTCCCTCTTCAACTCCTACTCCTTCTCTGATCCAACCTTCTGTTCCGGAGCCAGAAGACTCCGATATCCAGCTGGTGTGTGCATCAGGTCTGGGGCATGTTGACTCCCCAGATCTGATGTCTGCCCCAAGCATCTCCATCCAGTCAGAGCAGAATCAAGCTTCCAGAGAATCCTTCTTTGGCAGACCCTTTCAGCACTTCTGAAGGAGTGCCCAACTGATCGCCTCTGCAGGCAGTTGGGGGATGACTGTCGCTGCACCTCGAAACCTGGAGACATAACTAACAACAAATGGGTGCAGAACATAATATCTGGGGGTTATATCATTCCCTTCTCTTCCTCCCCAAATCAGTTCCAGATTTTCCACCCAGTCAGAAAGAACAAGCAATGTTAGAAATTCAAAAGTTGCTCAGAAAAAGAGTAATCCAAGAAGTCCCTGCAGACCAGAGAGGATCCGGTACTTACTCAAGATTCATTTTAATTCTAAAGAAGACAGGAGACTGGAGACCAATCCTGGACTGCAATAAACTAACAAATCAGTGAAGAAAACCAAGATCTAGATGGTGACACTGCAGTCGATACTGTCATTCCTAGGAAAAGACAATTGGAAGTGCTCTATAGATCTTCAGGATGCGTACTACTACATCAAAATGGAAAGGCGATCCAGAAGGTTCTTGCACTTCTATCTAGCAGCCAGTCTTTTCCAGTTTCAAGCTTTGCCCTTTAGTCTCACTACAGCCCCCAGAGTGTTCACCAAATGCATGGCAGTACTGGCATCTCACCTTAGGTACATAGGATTCCGAATGTTTCTGTATCTGGATGACTGGCTCATAGCTGGCCCTACCCGGCATCTACTGCTGCAAGCCAAGCATTATACACTCCAGCTTTGTTCTTCCCTAGACATTACCATAGACTACAACAAGTCTGCTCTAGAACCATTGCAAAACTTAATTTTATAGGAACAGATATAAGTACAACCATGATGATAGCAAGGCTCCCTCATGACAGAGTTCATGATATACATTTACATGTGAGATTGCTAATCAGGAAAACCCAAGCCACTACAAACCAAGTTCTACAAGTACTGGGGAAAATGGCAGCAACTATTGTACCAATTCCTGTAGCTTGCCTACATATGAGGATACTTCACTGGTTATTTTCCATATAATGGTCGATTCTACACTTACTAGTGTCCCACAAGATTCTCATAATCAACACTTGCAAAAAAGATCTCGAGTGGTGGATTCACTTTCCTTCAGTAGCTCAAGGCCGTCTCTTTATTCCCTCTCAATCCTAGGCCATGGTGAACACGGACGCTTCCCATATAGGGTTAGGGAGCATTATCTGGGGGGGGGGGGGCGAACAAGGCACCTGGCAGGAACACGAGGCTCACTTGCTCTTAAACATCCCAGAGATGACAGCAGTGCTTTTGACGTTGCAAGCATATCAGAACATTCAGTCAGAGAATATGTTGGTAGTCTGGTACATAAACAAACAAGGAGAAACCAGATCTTAGCCCCTTTGTTGAGAAGTGCTAAGTGTTTGGCAAAGGGTAACGTCTTCCAACCACTTTCTGATGGTAATGCACATCCTAGAGAGACCCAACGTGATTGCAGACAAGTTGAGCAGGGCCATATTATGGTCATGGTAGTGGAAGAGATTTTCTGAAAATGAGGCCAGCCTTGCTGCAACCTTTTTGCTTCTCCTACCATTGCCAAATGCAGCAACTATTTTGCCCTTATCCCTCCTATGGAGGAGTCACCAAGGGATGGAATTGTTCACAATTGGCCTCTGGGACTTCTATATGCTTTCCCTCTGATTCCTCTGATTCCCAAGTTATTGCAGAAAGCAAGTTTGTTGCAAACCACGGTAGTCCTGATTGTCCCCTATTGGCCTTGTCAGATCTGGTTTCCCCTATTGGCCTTGTCAGATCTGGTTTCCCCTTCATTCAGCCTCATCTTCTGGGTGAATCATGGATTCTGGACCTGGCTTCAGATCTAATGACGCATCTGTCGGGAATGTGACATCCTAACCTCCAAAACCTCAAACTGACAGCTTGGCTGCTTCAATTCCCTTGATTGTCAGGTTTCCTCTTCTTTCCACCCTGGTAAAGCATATCTTGTTGCCCTCCCATAAAACCTCTACATGAAAATTATAGAAGAGTAAATGGAATAGGTTCGTAATATGGGCGAGTGATAACCAGATATATCCTTTTTCTGTGCCCATACATTCTATCCTAGAATTTCTAGCAAAACTTTTTCATGAAGGTACGGCAGCCTCAACTGTCAGAGTCCAGTTAGCAACAATTTCAGATTTTCATGTGGGACAAAATGGTGTTGTGGTTGTGTCTCACAGGCTTTGTAAAGCTTTTTTTTTGAAGGGCCTTGCAATTATAAGACCTCCATACAAAAACCCAACTGCTCTCTGGGATCTGAATTGCATCTTATCAAATATCTGTCTTCCTTTGAACCTTCGGCCACATGTGATTTGAAATTTCTATCTTGGAAAACACTCTTTTAGTGGCTGTTACTTCAGCTAGAAGAGTTTCAGAACTGCAGGCTTTGACTGTAAAGCCCTTATGCCTAGTTTTTCATAAAGACAGGGTTTCTTTGTGCACTAACCCCTCCTTTCTTCCAAAGGTTGTGTCAGAAAGTAACTTCAACCAATCTACTGAGCTCCAAACAAAACAAAAACGTCTGCAATGAACTTGCAACTACTGAATAAAACACAGAACACACAGTGGTAGATATAACACCCTCAGGTTTACTGCTAGTACCTTGGATATTCGCCTTCATGGAATATTATACATCCAAAAAAAATCACAGTTTTTACAGTATTCTAATTCAAATACATCATAAGCCCATCCCATTAATTAAACAATTAGACCTTAAATACATACAATACCTAGTGAATGCAAATCCAGCGTAATATATAAAACATGATAATTGAATAAGTTAGTTATAGAAACAAAATTCATTATATTTGTTAAACATTAAATACATACATATCTACTAATAAATATATATAAGTTAATCTATTAATTTCCACTTAGACTAAGAATTAATGAAATTGCATAGATACTTATAAGACCTCCATACAAAAACCCAACTGCTCCTTGGGATCTGAACTTCATCTTATCAAATAGTATCTGTCTTCCTTTGAACCTTTGGCCACAAGCATTCATTTCAACCTTTCTTCGAATGTCAGATAGGTATGCACCTATTCACTTTTTTAGCTTTTTGTTCGTTTTACGTACATAAAAACATTCACAGAAAGTGCAGTTAGCAAGATAAATCACATTGTATGTATTGCATGTTGCAAAAGTGCAGAAAATAAATCCTCTCCCTGTGATTGGAATGTTTAAATATCAGATTAGTATTGATATCCTTACATTAAACACAGTTGTAACAGGTGACAGTTCCATTTCTTTTTACTATCTGTCTTTCAATCTGTATTTTACTTACATCCTTATAATATAAATGTTGTTTCAGACTTTTTTCTCTTTTATAAATAAACTTTGGCTCATTGCCCACAACATTTTAACATCTTCATATGATTGCAATACAGTCTAATTCTTACATATAATGTTCTTAATCATATTAGTTTGTGTATTACATTTCATAACATATCCTAAACTATAAACTTTGTAAATCCAAAAACAGACCACAATCCAAAAGAAGCCTCGGTTGTAAAGAGATGGATTTAAAACGAAAATTAAATAAAAAGCAACTTAGTAGTACTTAAAAAATTGAACTAATCAGAATCAAGGATCATGAATAATTCATGAACAATAAACTATTTCTGCAATTTAAAGTCATATAAACACCTACAATTCATTCAAAACCTTATTGTTATCTAAAATAATTAATATAAAATGTATATATAATGTATATAAATGCATATAAAATCTATATAAAAATAAATTTTGTATGTTGTATACATCTGTAAATAAATCAATAACGGTATATTAAAATAAATACAGTATGTTAAAAAATGCATAAACAAATATACTATATAATAAATAATTATATATAAATGTAAAATATAAAATATAAAATTACATAATAATAGATGTATATGTATATATAAATTACACAAAATACAGTAATATATATTATTTATATTTATATATATTAGTTCACTAATTAACTCCTGGATTATAAATGTAGTATTTGATTGGGCATGCTCTATCTTGATAAAGTCTCTAATACTTGGAGACAAAAGTGCTTGATTTTCTGATTTATTTTGTTTGTTTAATAAAAGTGTTTTTAAGCACTACTAAGTTGCTTTTTATTTAATTTTCATTTTAAATCCATCTCTTTAGAACCGAGGCTTCTTTTGGATATCCTAAACTATGATTAAAAGTATTAATTTTTACACTCTGTCTCCTTTGATTCCTAGAGAAATAAGGTATACCTAAATTGGTACATTCATTAATTACTAAATCTTTCATATTATTTCCCACAGCAAAAATCTTGAGCCGTGCAATTCAATTCTTGTAAAAAATTCTTATTCTTGGTGTTCAGCCTACTGGTTGTCAAAAATTGACTCTTAAGTATGCCTCTATACACGTCTGGGGTGCATGCTATCTGAATGAATGTATCTTAAAGACTGTACATGCTAACACATAATGCTAATATTACTTTATCAAGGTGGGAAGAGATTAATATTTTTACTAATGATGAACTTAACACCCTTTAGGAATCAAAATGTATCCCTATATAAGCATTTTTGTGGATTATATTTTTTATTATAGATGGGTGATAGTGAAGATTTAAATGTATTTGTTGAATATTTACATAGTACAACAGACTTTTTAGTGTTTGATGTTAAATGATCCACACAAAAAATTAATTTCTTAGGTATTAGTGTAGCTTATAGTGAGAAAAGGTTTGATATAATGATTTATAGGAACAATGTACAGTCTTTAAGCTACATTCATTCAGATAGCATGCATCCCAGACGTATGTATAGAGGTGTAGTAGTCAATTTTTGATAGCCAGTAGGGTGAATACTAAGAATGGGAATTTTTTCACAAGAGATGAAGTGCACAGGTCAAGATTTGTGCTGTAGGGAGTATAATGCAAGTTTACTGAATGATATGAAAGATTTAGTAATTAATTAACGTGACAATTTAGGTGCACCTTATTTCTCTAGGAATCGAAGGAGACAGTGTATAAAAATTAATAGTTTTAATCATAGTTTAGGATATGTTATGAAATGTAATAGGCATACTAATATGATTAAGAATATTATATGTAAGAATTGGACCATATTACAGTCAAATGATGATGTTAAAAATGTTGTAGGCAATGAGCCAAAGAGAAAAAAATCTGAGACAACATTTATGTTATAAGGATTTAAGTAATATACAGACTAAAAGACACTATCCTTTTACAATTATGTTTACTGTAAGGATATCAATAATAATCTGACCTTTAAACATCCTATCACAGGGAGAGAATTTATTTTTTACACTTTTGCAACATGCAATACATACAATGTGATATATCTTGCTAATTGCGCTTTCTTCAAATTTATTTTATGTAGGTAAATGAACAAAAAGCTGAAAGAGCGAATAGATGCACACCTATCTGATATTCGAAGAAAGGTTGAAACAAATGCTTTGAGTAAACAAATTTTAAGTATGGAGTCTCAACATAAATTTAAGTTTGGCGTTTTACAAGTAGCTTTTCCATAATATAAGAGGAGGTAACTTAGTAACTAAGGTAGAGATTTGAGAATATGATTAGCTTAATTATTTTAGAGCAGATAAGATACCAGGGTTTAACGGTACTAATAGTACAAAACTTATATTGAGAAATAGGTATCAATAAGTGCTTTTTAATTAAGGATTAGATTTTAAAAATAGTGATAAATCTTAAATATTAATGTAAAGAATAAATGCTGATGGATTTATTGCATATGTTTTTTATATTGTTTCCTAGCTTATGTATGTATTTATGTGTGTTTTTTTATTCTGTAGTTAAAGAACATGTGACTTTTTGTAAGATTTTGATTGGCTGGTATTTGTATTTAAATTTTGAGACACTAGAGGGAATTGTAATAGCATTGAGAAAGAGTTCTGGTAACTTGAAAGCTTTACTTCATTTTATTATTTTCTATTAAAAGTGTTTGGTGTTGAGATTGTGACTTTTTATTTTTGCATTATTTATCATTAAATATATTTAAACTTTTCATTGTGGCTGGTCCTTTACAGAATATTTTAACTTTTGAGAGTATTATATCTATTGGTGACACTGTGGCCACTCCTGAAGCCTGGCTGTTTGATAAACATTACCATTTGCATTAATATTAATTTCAGTCAGTATAATTGGGTACCTTGCAAGAGCCATAGGTAACTGGCTTTGTAGTGTCTGGTGGCAGTTGTTACTACCTTATAGTCTGGCAGAATGGGGACAGTGGGTAAATCTGTACCAACCTTTCCAAGGTGTGTGTGTATGTGTGTGAAAATCAAATGTGTGTGTGTGTGTGTGTGTGTGTGTGTGTGTGTGTGTGTGTGTGTGTGTGTGTGTGTGTGTGTGTGTGTGTGTTAGCTACTTGGAAAAGGGACACAAAGTCCTGTTTTCACAGAGAGGGTGCTGGAGGACTTGGCTTGGACACACAGCTGATGATTTAACCCTATAGCTGTGCTAGTGGTGAGCCATACAGGGACCCTGGAGGGAGAAAGACATAAAGAAATTGACACCCCAGGCTGACTCTGTTTCCTGTGTACACTTAAGGGAAATTGCGCTTGATGCAGAGAGGTCTGCATCTGGAAATACTGAGTGTATTTGTATTCCAAGTGAGCATCCCTCTCCAGTGTCATTGGTGAGGATTCAGGATCCGTGATTACAGGCCCAGAGTGGGAACATCATATATTGGTGGCAGTGGTGGCATATTAATTGAACTTCTGTAGCCTGTAGACAGTTGCCACTAGAGGTGTGTCCTTTCAGCAGCCACAAGGTAAACATTCAGAGTTTCGTTTCACAACAGTTTTATTTATTTATTTTTTATTAGTTTAGTTTAATCAGGGAAAACAGGCAAAGATGTCAACAGATGATTATGGCAAGCTGACAAAGAGCCAGTTGGCCAAGGTGTGTAAAGCCAAAGGACTGGTGTATCCCAACCTGACTAAAAAGGAAATTATTTCTGCCTTAGTCACACCTCAGACCAACAGTCAGGAGGATAACCACTCTAATGATGGGAATTTTCAGCCCTAAGAAACAGGACAGTTCACCTTTTATTCAGAGGACTTAAAAACCCATCTGGAGTTAAAGAAAAACTTGAACTGGAGGCCAACCACTTGGAATTAGAATTATCAGAGAGACTGCAGTGTTTGGAGGCTGAAGAAAGTGAGAAGCGGCATCAACAAGAGAGAGATGTTGACTCTTTGCCAGGGTCATGGAGGTAGTAGGGAAGGGAATAACTGAACCTCAGAGGCAATAAAGGTCAGTAAATTTCTTCCACAACTTATAGAGGGTGACAATTTTGATAGTTTTATTCATATATTTGAAAGAGTATATAGACAGTATAACATTAACCAAGGGCTCTGGGTACAGTTTCGACCCCCTTACTCCATGGTAAAGCTGTAACTGTTGTTTCTAAATTGAATGATATAGATTGTTTAAACTATGAAAATGTAAAGAAATGTTTAAGTGAATGTTTTAAGACCCGAAGCTTACAGAAAATGTTTTGTGAGAACAGACACAAGGGAGATGAACGTGTGTATGATTATATTGCTGAGTTAAGCACTTATCTTCATAGGTGGTGAGTGGGTGGCAGGTCACCACTTTTGAAGGGCTGACAGACCTTTTGTTGAGAGAACAAGCTCTTAGCACTTTGCCTGAGGACATGAGAATCTGGTTGGCAGACCAAGAATGTAACTCTGCAGATGAGCTGGAGAAAAAGGAGATCTCTACTTAGCAAGCAGGGAATCATTGCACAGGAAAGGGATGCCCAGTGCTGCACATGGATATAAGGGAATCCATGGTGGGCAGCCTACACCACCCTGGCAGAGTCCACCAGTAACAGGGGAAGTCACTAGTTCAGGTACACATCCAGGATCAAGGGTTAAATCTTTTAAATGTAACCAGTGGGGCCATGTATCATAATGTCCATGGAGGCAAGGTGGGGAACAAAAGGTGGGGAAGCCAGCAAGTGAGAATAACAGTATGCCAGTGGTAAGTTATGGTGTCGGCTGCATCTTTAATACCCCTGACGACCTGACGTATTGGAAGAAGAGACAGCATCCAATGCAGAAATCGAAAGACTCTGGTATTCTGGCCGGCTGAGGGCTACCTGCAGGCAGATAACCCAAATGTGATGACTGCAACAGTGAATACACTCGAACATCTACATTTATGGTAAGTGTACACAACTGTACTTTTTAGGCCTTTTTACCTTGTCATTTTTGCCATATAATTCTTGAGCAAAGAAGCTGATCATTATGTGACAGACATTTTATGGTTATAAGTGTCAGCTGTTCATAAGAGGTTATTAGGCCTGCAGTCCAGAAGACCATTGTAAAGTACAGCTCAGTTTTCATAATTGCCACAATGCACTGCTGGTTAAGTGATTTGTTCAAGGTCCAGCATTAGGTAAATAGAGACCAAGGGAATCAAACCTTTTATCACAGGAATCAACTTGTTAACAGCTCATAGCCTTAATTTTTCCTTCATGTTAAAAATAATGTGTCTATGCCCTGCGTGTATGAGGAAACATTTTGACATCTGAGTATATTTTTAAAAGGTAGTAGGGTGGTCATGGTTCCAGCATTAAGTCTGAGTACGAAATATTAATTTCTTGCTGTATCACTGTACAGTTTACAGCTATAATTATATATCTGTAAACTAAAAGAATGCTACCTATTATGCAGAATGTGTACCTTTTCTGCGTATGGTTTGTTTTAACAAAATGTTTCTAAAGTGTTCAGTTTTTCTTTTATCCCAGGATTAGAATGAAATGGGTCCCTTGTGATAATTCCACTAGGTTAGAACAAACATGTCAAATAAAAATAAATAAATAATAAAAAGATAAATTTCCTGGGTGATGGCTGAAAATGGTGTATGATGTAATTTATGAATGCTAGTAGGTAAGCTCAGTATACAACAGAGAAACTGTAGATGAGTTCCTAGCCTTCATGAGGTATTTATTCAGAATGCCTTCTAGAAGAAATGCATCCCTGGTATGATATGCTACATCTTATATGTAGACATTAGAATATTTAAAGTGTGAGTCATTAAGATTATCAAGAAGCATTATATCACCACTGACATAATCAGAAAATGATAATGATTGCTCCTTTCATTGGAGCAGTGCACAGTATTACAACAAGAACATGCAGCAATGAGGATAAGGAAATTTCTTCTTATCCCACAATTGTGCAGTGCCAGAATTGGAAATTTCTTCTTATCACAATTGAGCAGTGTCAGAATTTGAAATTTCTACTTATCCCACAATTGAGCAGTGTCAGAATTGGAAATGTCTTCTTATCCCACAATTGTGCAGTGTCAGAATTGGAAATGTCTTCTTATCCCACAATTGTGCAGTGTCAGAATTGGAAATGTCTTCTTATCCCACAATTGTGCAGTGTCAGAATTGGACATTTCTTCTTATCCCACAATTGTGCAGTGTCAGAATTGGACATTTCTTCTTATCCCACAATTGTGCAGTGTCAGAATTGGACATTTCTTCTTATCCCTCAATTGTGCAGTGTCAGAATTGGACATTTCTTCTTATCCCACAATTGTGCAGTGTCAGAATTGGAAATTTCTTCTTATCCCACAAATTGTGCAGTGTCAGAATTGGACATTTCTTCTTATCCCACAAATTGTGCAGTGTCAGAATTGGACATTTCTTCTTATCCCTCAATTGTGCAGTGTAAGAATTGGACATTTCTTCTTATCCCACAATTGTGCAGTGTCAGAATTGGACATTTCTTCTTATCCCACAATTGTGCAGTGTCAGAATTGGACATTTCTACTTATCCCACAATTGTCCTTAAAATATTGCAGAATGACTTCTAAACTTGGGGCTCCAAGCAGCAAAGGAGTCCAGTAAGTATCAGTGGTCCATATATTAATCTTGCCATCTTGTGGAACTGTGTAAGTAATAAAGCAGCTTGAACTTAAATGTAACGTTTTTGATTTTTGTTGATTAAGTTTGTAAACAATGAAGACATTTGAATTTTATAAACTAAACTGAAAAAAGCATCTGTGTATCTCTGAACATCCACATTAGCTAATGTCAGTCATCTGTATAAATAACTTTTGAAAAAGTTTAGCAATGTCTGTAATTTCAGCAGTATTGTTTTCTCTTATTATGTTCAGTAAAACTTCATTTTTGAAAAGAGATGGAAGTAAGGAGCACCCCTTGCCTTGACTCCTTTTGAAAAAGAGTACTTCCTTATCACTGACAACAATATTTGCCCCAGCGTTTTGAACAGAAACAAAATAGCATTAATACTTTTTTTGAATTATTTCCTTCAGGACTATAAGTTCTCTGCTGATGAGATGAAATGCTTAATATGTATGTGTGATTAGAAATGCTAGATACCTTGTCTTTAAGTGTTTAATGAAAATTGTAGAAATGATTGCATCAAGTAATTAACATGAAGAAATTGTTTCCCTAGAGCAAGTCTGTATTGCACAAAGAGATCATGTGAGGTATAGCTTAATGAAGATATGAATTGGCAATACATGCTACAATTTTATAGTCAGTATTGATCAGTGAGGTATTTATGTGTTGGAATGTTTTATAAAGTGTTTTAGGAATGCTATCTAGTCTTGGAATCTTTTTATTGATTGCACTTATTATGTCATGTAATATAAAAATCTGTGAAAACAAAAGAGGATGTCTTAAAGTTAACATTTTGAATACGGACTTTTAGATGTGATTTTTCACACTTTGCTATATTATAAAATTCCATGAAGAAAAAGTTCATCACCACATGAATTATTGTCAAAGTAATGGAGTATGTAATATTGTTATGGTTTAAATTAGTGATATACAGCCATGTTTGTAATACGTACATACATTGTGTGTTTGTATTCAACTCAACACTCATGGTTATATTTACATTCATTGTGTGCCCTTTTTAGTAACTCCTATAGTAACCTAGAGATTCAGTGTAGAAATAAACTGATTTACACGGCAGAGTCAGGGTCTTTGTGTGAAGGGTGCAAAAGCAGTGATAAGTCTTTCAGAATACAGTAGCAGTGATGGCTTAGACTAGAATAACAATGTCAGTGTTACGTCATCATTTGAGAACAGACTGGGCACTGCATTGCCTAATACCTGATTTGATGGTAAGGAAAAAGAATGAAAGAGAAGCACTGATGAATTTTTGTCAGGAGTCACAAAGAGGATAATTTTGACTTGGGGTACTTGACTAAGAAATTAGTGAATAATACAGGGATGTTCACGTTATATAGATGGCAGAGTGTTAGACAGATGGAATGCACCCACCGCATGTAGATTATTTTAAACTAAACTGACTGAAACAAATGTGTATTTTGCAGTTATAATTATAAGTTTTCATAATGAATGTTATAAAGTTTGTGAAATATGAACATTAAAACATGTGAAGGACTGGAAAATAATATGATTAGGATAAGAAGGGCACCACAGTACATGCATGATTGATTCTATGAAGATTAGGTTTTAAGATAAAAGTTTAAAAACTGTATCTAATGCAGTATTAACGTCAATGATTGCTATGACTGTTTCCGGATTTAAATAAGATTGATGTATAGTTTCAAATGGAAGTCTATAAATGTAATTTGTCCTAAAAAATGTACAGGTATGTCAGGTGAGCACAAAGTTAGCTGGCAGCGACTAAAAAAAAAAAAGCAAAACAAAAAAAGCCACAAGCACAATTATACGGGACATGATTTTGGTTTACATCCTCAGGGAAACTGCTCCAGTTCAAACACTGGCTTTAAATATAAGTTGCTACATTCACTGTAATACATTACATATGCAAATATGTCCCTTTGAGGAGTACTTTGCAGAAAAACACCAGAAAATAATTTCATAGCATACAATTTCAAACCATGATTTGTGATGATACCTTAAAGGCCATGAAATCTACTTCAGTAGCTATATATGTAAGGGCACCTGAAGGTAGCAGGAATGTGTTTATGATGTGCTTTGCTTTTATATCAACAAAGTGCCATTAAAAATTCTACAGTAGATTCTATATTTTGCTAAAGTAGTTTGTACACATACATTTTCACCAAAATACTTTATAGGTGTTACAAAGCTACCTTTTGACACAGAGGTGTTTTTCAGGTTTCATACAGATGACTGCTTGCTGTATGACTAGACTACACAGAGACCATCTGTTGTATATATCTTACATTAATTAGGGAACAGCAGGCTTTTTGCATTTAATACCTATCATATTACCATCCTTTAAACTTAGAATGCCTGTATCTTATCTGTTGCTTATTAATGTCACCACTCAGACAGATTGATCATATAAGGCAGCTATCACAGATTTTAAGCAGCAAAAGTAAATTAGCTTTACAGTTTAGTCTAAGTATAAACAATGTATCCAGTTTATACTATCCTGGATTTTTGCAAACATCAGAGATCGCCATCAATCCTGGACACCTTGATGAATTAAACATTGTGGCTTATATTTATATAGTTTTAGTTTGACAAGGGTTTATAGTACCACTAAAAGAGGTTTTGTGACATGGATCACAAACTAATGTCTGAACCATCTCCCAGCAATGATAGGAATGCTCACCAAATATTTCTAAAGTCCCCAGTAGGACTCTGAGAAGATGCATGTTGTAAAGAAGTATATGCTTCTTGAAATGTTATGTGGGGAGGTCTGGAGTTCATAGGACGATACTAGGCTATTGGCCCAGAGGCCCTTATAAGCCTAGCCAAGAATGTTGCCCATATTCCCGCAAAGTCAGCACCTGTTTCCCTTGTCCAGCAGGGACAAAGGTGGAACCCCAGTGGTGTATTTTCTGTTTCCCATCCAGTTATCCAGGTTCCTCTTAAATAGGACTAGAGAGGCACTCTGCTTGACATAGAGAGGGAGTCTAGTCCACAGATGGGTGAGTCTTTGGGACACAAATCTATCCCGCCAAAAAGTTATATTAATGTCACAGGCCAGGTTAAGGCCTTGCGTGTGTGTTGCATGAGGGGAGGTTGACTTACATACATACAGCAACTCCATCAAGGCTGGGTCTGAGATGGCCTAGTATGCCAGAGAAAGGTCACCTCTGAGCAGTCTGTACGAAACTGAGTAGAGGGACAGGACTTTTAGCATATCTGCATATGATATGTGTTTGAGACTCTGGATTTTCTTGGTCAGAAACCTCTGTGGACTCTCCAGCTACTGCATGTGCTTGGCAAGGTGCATGCTGAAGGGGGTATTATGACCTCCTTATTCCTGGATGAAATACCCTTTTTTATGAGGTGGGCCATATAGAAAGTCTTCCATACAACTGAAGCAACGTGGTAGTCAAAAGTCAGGTTGCTATCAACCTGGGTGCCCAAGTCCCTCATGACAGACTGTGTGCTTAGTACATTGTTATTAATGTGATAATTAGTGGGGATGCCATTTTCCTCAAAGGGGAAAATGATACATTTCTTGGCATTCAGTTTGAGGCCATGCTTCTGGCACCAGTCATTAGTTTGGGAAAGGTCCTCTTGAAGGATGTTCACATCACTAGGGGAATTTAAGACAGTACCCAGCTTGCAGTCATCTGCATACTTGGCCAGCCACAGACCACTGGCTTTTGTTTGCACCTCAGGAAAGTATATTCCAAACAGTAGAGGCCCCAAGACCGATCCTTGGGCTACAACGCTCGTTACGGGTCTACTGCTAGAGGTGGTTTCCCCTGTTTTGACTGAGTGGGATATTACAGTAAGCCAAGTGAAACCCATGTGGAATTCATGAAAAAGACTATTTTAAATGATTCTGAACAAATGTCGGACTGGTCCTGGGAACGGTTCACAGGTGAATTGCATAACAGACTGTAGTTACCTCTGGGGACCTGTTTATTTCCCTGCAGTGACTTTTTGGATAATGCATATTATAGCTCTGCTGTACAGACCCATATGTATTGTACATAGCATAGTAGTTTCCACTTAGAAAGGGTATATTGTTCTGTTTTTAATGTGTATACCTTTGTGTCTGAAGTGTGTTTGATGCTGCAGTTGCTAAGGTTAGAGATAGTGGTTATCTCTTTAAGGAGAATTAACTGCTGTCATTGAGAATATTTAAAGGGGCTGCTTAAACCGAATTAGATATCACAGAGAGACATTCCAGAGAAGTGTGGAGGAGTTTGTGAAATCAAAAAGGGTTGGAGAGTAACAGCTTTGGAAAGGAATGTGTTGGGGGAATCAGTTTGCTAGAGAAGAGTCCAAATAATCACCATACAGACTGACGCAAGAACAGAGATTGCATTTTTATACGTTAATATTCACCAGCCGAAGTAATTTCAGTTTCTAAATTTTAAAGACTGCAAAAGATAATGTGTTATAAAAATCATAAATTGTACAAACCAGAAACTTTTGTATTATGACAGCAGCCATTGTTTTAATTTCGGCAATGCTGTCCTTTTATTTCTTCCTCACTGATGGGTCTCAGATCCAACATCAGATCTGACTCAGCCACCTTTCCAAGACTTTACGATCTGAGTCTTGAGCTCCTCCCTCTTCCCATAATGCAACATACCTTCCCCACCTCCCCAGAACTTGTTTGCCACATGTTGCGGCCAGACATGGTTCCAGTCTTGAGTAATTTTTGAATTTGAAGATAAGTTGTTTTATATAACTTCATTCTAAAAACTTCGCAAATAGTTTTTTTCTCTTGTTCTTTCCTTTTATCTCCCTCCTCTGTTAATATTATCAGGCGTTAGGCACCTCAGATTTTCCTTCTCTGCCTTTCCTCTTGTGCCATTGGCACTCCCTTGTCTCTTGTTTAGGATCAGGACATTTGGATGTTGATAGTCTGGTGTGTGTAGCCTTTAACCCTCAGACTTTGGCCAACCATAGGTGCAAGCTGATTTTAAAAAGCCTGTTGCCAGCAACTTCCACTTTTGGGGCTGAAACCCCTCAAAACATAGCTCCAAACAATCACACTCTGCTTCTCAGACAAAGTCATTGGAGCCTGGTCAGAAGAGACCTAAAGTCTCGGACTTGACTACCCTAGATCCAAGCACCACCAAGAAGTCATTGGATCCAAAGACCCCCTCATATCCCTAGTCCTTGACTCAGAACATTTCTAAGCCACCCTTGGATCCAAAGACCCCATCAGACCCGATTTCTTTGGCTCTGAGTAGATCCAAATTGTCTTCACATCCTAGGACCTCTGCAGATCTGGAAGGAACCATAGTTATTTCAGGCTTCCCTATTCCAGGTATATCTTCTTTGGATCCCAAGGCTTAGAATTCAATAATTAGGAGCCCTACATCTGCCTTCCATTAGGAACCATTTTCTCCAGCTCTTCCCACCAAGGTTATTCAGACTCCAACAAAGTCCAGGAATGCTTCCTCGGCATCATCATCCAGGTCTTCCAGAAGTTTGACCAAGGATGATATGGACCGGATAATGCAGAAGTTCCTCAGGGTACAGATTCAGATAGGGGGCTTGCCATCTCCATCCTATCTTGGATCCGTGAGTGCTCCTTCACCTACTTTATAGAGTCCTTTTCCAATCTGACCCTTGGTTTTGGAACCCCATTATCCTGGATACCCAAGAGAGTTGATGTCTGATCTATGTTCCTGACCAGCCCTGCTCCATTTTCGTCAGATCAGAGTGGGCTCCTGATCTTAAAAGTTGGTGTCAACTCTAGGGAGTTGCTTTTGACTCTGACTTTGTTGGATACATTGCTTCCTGTTGAGGCTTCAGCCTTTGACAACTCAGGTCTGATTTTGTTTGGAGGCCTCAGATCTGTGGTTGGCTCTGCTCTCTGCCATCCAGTAACTTTGGCTGTGAGGGCGAGAGTCTTTCTGGGTCTGTCAGTCTTCCAGGTTGCAGAAAGGGCTTTCTATAGGATTAGAGATCAGTCTCCTCACACCCAGGGTCTGCCCTGTCCTTCGTCTGATTTGAGCACTGTGCCCTTCACTCCTGCCCTTGGCCAGCCTGTCCTGAGGAGCCTCTAGACTGCTCCCCCCAGGGTTCCCCTCTTTTTCCAATACATCCCCAGAACACCCCACTGAGGAGGTCCCTCAAAAGAAAAAATGTAAGAGGAGGCATATAGACTCTCCCATGGAGTCCATCACAGAGGACTCTAGTTTTGATGAGGGAGAAGGATCTCCCTGATCACCACCTGACAATATCTCCTTTGGAGACATCCTAGAAATTCTCAGGCATAAAGGTGGCTGGTCCTCCCAACCTCCTCCTTTTGAGGAATTGGTGTTCATGGAGGCTTTCGGTGTGGGCCCATCTATGTCCTGG
Source organism: Protopterus annectens (assembly GCF_019279795.1). NCBI lineage: Eukaryota > Metazoa > Chordata > Ceratodontiformes > Protopteridae > Protopterus > Protopterus annectens. The sequence goes on along the minus strand of NC_056739.1, from coordinate 776,770,438 downwards.
GTGACTCCCCTGACAGGTGAGCTGAAAGATTTTGTTTGCCGCTGGGCCTGGAAGGAACCGGAGATGGTCGAGCATATGCCTAAGTGCCCCAACAGGGTTGTTAGCCACCTTCTGATTGTCTGCATTGGAGTAAAGGTGTTCCAGTAGATGCCATTATGCCATTGTTATAGGAGCAGCCATAAAAAAGGAACTAGCCAAACAAAGCTCCACCATACATCTGCCAAACAAGGAGTCTAGGGCATTGAACAGACATGGAAAGCGCATTTACGCCTCAGCTACTTTTGCACTGAGGTTGTCCAACTATTTGGCACACTTCACCCAATTGCAGAGAGACCTGTTTAAAGAATTAACCAACTATCTTGCTGAGACCATGTCGGAGGATGATTGTAAAAAGTTTTTTTCCACAACTGGCCACTCTTTCTTCTCATGCAAATTCCTCAATGAGGGTGCAGGCATAGACATCAGGAGGCATACCTGGATGCAGCTTTTTGACTTTGCGGAACCCTGTCAAGGCATTGTTTATTAATACCCCCTTTGATGGTTCCTTTTTGTTTGGACCATCCATCAAAGACACACTAATCAGCAGTCAGCAAGAAGGGAAGACCTTGTCTGCCATGGGGTTCAAGTTTTCCACCCCACAGAGGTCCTTCTGTAGGAACCAGTGAGGAAGGAAGAAAACTTGGTTTAGGAAGTCTCGGGGATCTTTCCCAGACCAATGCAGAGATACCTCCTCCATGGGCAGAGGGGGAGGTTTCAACAGCAGATGCCACCCTAGAGGTAGGGGGGGGGTGCAAAATAAGGGTTGTAAGGAGTCCTTTCCCGACAAGCCCTGTCAGCGCTCCTGAAGCATTGCCCAACTGTCCATCTCTGGAGTCATTGGGGGTCATCTATCTTTGCACCTAAATGCCTGGATAGATATAACAAACAACACCTGGGTGCTAAACATAGTATCCAGAGATTATTACATTCCCCTTTTCCCTGTCACCTCCAAGTCCCAGGAGGAAACTCCCCAACATACCACACAGTCAGAGGGAGTACGCAATTCGAGAAGTTCAAAAACTTCAGTCCCAACCGAACAAATAGGATTAAGAACTTTTTCTCATTTCTTTCTAATGCCAGAAAGACAGGGAACCTGAGACCTATTCTGGACCTCAGCTACTTGAATCAGTTCTTCAAGAAGTCAAAGTTCTGAATGGTTACCGTACAGTCCATTCTGCCACTTTTATGAAAGGATGATTGAATGTACTCTGTGGATCTTCAGGAAGTATAATGTCATCAAAATTGACAGGCACTCCAGAAGACACATGCATTTTTGGCTGGGAGCCAGTCATTACCAGTTCAGAACATTGCCCTTTGGACTCACCACAGTCCTCCCGGGTGTTTACCAAATGTTTGGCAGTTGCAGCTGCTCAGGCTAAAAAGATTCCAGGTGTTTTTCTGGCTACTACAGTCCAGGAATTATCTAGTGAAGACCTTCAACCACTTGAGCATTACAATAAATCTGACAAAATCAAACTTGACTCTTATTTAGAAACTAGATTTCATAGGAACACAACTGGACAACACAAGTGGCTTTGCTATCGATGCACTGCATAATATCTGTAAGACAACACGTTCAGGACTTATTAGATCTTCCTTCTCCACCAGAAAGGTTGGTACTACAGGCTCTGGGGTCAATGGCAACTGCAATCATTTTGGTCCCCTTAGCAAAGTTCTTTATGAGGTTTTTCAATGGACCATAACTGTTCAATGGTCCATTCTTTACCAGCCACTATAAACTCCCATAAAACTGTCTTCAATCTGCAGGAATCATCTACAGTAGTGGATGCATTCAAATGAACTGTCTCTGGGGGATGCCTTTTTCTCTTCCCCTATCAATAGCCACAGTGACCACAGATTCTTCCCAGTTTGTTGGGGGGTGCATTTTCCAAGAAATGATGCTCCAAAGCATGTGGTCATCCTCTGAGACCAAACTGCCTTGGAGAAGAGAGCAGTTCTTTTAACGTTGCAAGCCTTTCAGGACGTTCTCCCTCTGGGGATGATTGTAGTTCACCCAGGAAATCATGTCAGTAGTCTGACATCAACAAACAAGGAGGAACCCATTCCTACCCATTTTGCAGGGAGGCCATGAGAGTTTGGGAATGGGCGATATCTTTTGACAATTTTCTAATTGCAATACACATTCTGGAGGAAACCAGCATTCTAGCTGACAGACTGAGCAGGTCTATTCTGACTCCTCAAGAGTGGCTGTCAACAATTCAGTATCAAACAAGATTTTTAGCAGATGGGGCCAACCTTGTTGTGATCTTTTTGTTTTCCCCTGAACTACAAGTGCAACAAGTATTTTGTGCTGATCCCCCCAAAGGGGAAGTGGGTCTATATAACATCGAAGTTCATAAACACTGAATGTTATAATATTGAACCCTAAACACCGAAATCTGCAAACATCAAACAGTCAGAATAGTGATTTTTTTTTTGCCCAGGGAAAAAAAAAATCGCTATTCTGAGAAACATACACACAACACAAACACACACAAAAAACAGCAATCCACACACATACACTTAAAATTCTACACCTAAACCTAAACTAAACTTTACATACACTACTAGCTATCCACTTACCTTAACCCAACCCTAACCCTAAGGTCCGTCACAATCGCACACTCACCTCACCCGTGCTCTAACCCTAACTCACCTAACCCACCCCCTAACCCAAACCTACACACAACCGCACACTTACCTGAACCTGTAAAGTTCTAACATATCGAATGCTGAAAACAGCGAAGCCACAGCAACAGCCCACCAAATTCTTTCCCTGAGAAAGAATTTGGTGTCCTCACCTTCGCTGTTTTCAGCGCTCGACATTACTCATTGGATATTATAACATTCAAACTTTATAAAATTCGATGTTATAATGTAGACCCAGGGGAAGTCACCCAGGGATGGTCTAGCCCACGATTGGCTCCCAGGTCTCCGTTATGCTTATCCTTCTCTCCTGCTGATCCCTAAAGTTTTGCGGAAAGCCAGCAGGTTGAAGAACTCAGTAATCCTCATTACCCCTTTCTTTGGTTTCACCTCAGGTATCCACCTGGATACAGGATCCCAAACAGGATCTCTTAACTTTAGTCAGACATCCAGCTGCCAGTCTCCACACCCTAAAACCGAACATATGGTTTCTCCACTTCCAGTAATTGTAAGAAAGTCCAGGCTCACCCCTTTTGTCCGTGACATAATCCTAGCCTCTCAGAGGGCTTGTACTAAAAAGATCTAGAGCAGCAAGTGGAAGAGGTTTTCTATTTTGGCTTCACAGGAGAATATTGACCCTTTCTTAGCACCCACTTTTGTCTGTTCTTCTTTGTTTTAATACTCTTTTTCAAGAATTAGCTATTTTCTCTGCCATCAAACTTCAACTGGCTGCCATATTCAATTTTCATGCTGGGAAGAGATCTTCTTCTCTTTTTTTTTTCCAGATTATGTAAAGATTTCCCAGGAACTATTGCCCTATTAGCCTGACAAGCCTGGTCTGTAAGGCCATGGAATGTATCATCATGGAACTCATAAACAAAGACATTGGTAACCTCCAAACTCTGGACCCCACCCAGTTTGGGTTTGTGAAAGGCAGATCATGCCTCCTGAACCTGATCGACTTCTTTGAGGCAGTCACCAAAGCTGTAGATGAGGGTAAGGTGGTTCACACAGCCTATCTTGACCTTGCCAAGGCTTTCAACACCATCCCCCATTCTGGAATTACAGCTAAACTCACTAAACTAGGTATAAATCCCTACGTCACAAGATGGGTTGAACTCATACTGTAAAAGTTGCAGACATCAAATCTGACTTCAAACCAGTGACAAGTGGACTACCACAAGGTTCAGTCCTGGGACCTCTCCTGTTTGTTATCTACTTCTCTGAAGTACAGGCTAACACAGAAGGTCTTTGGCTAACAGAGTTCATAGATGACTGCAAACTAGGAGCCATAGTCGAGTCCCCAAATGATGTGGACATCCTACAGAAGGGCCTCACTGAGACAGATGCCTGGTGTCAGAGCCATGGCCTCAAGCTCAATGCCAAAAAGTGCATTGTCATCCCCTTTGGTAAAAACTCTGTACCCATGAACTACCACATAGGCGGCAGTCTACTTAATGCCGAATGTGTGATAAGAGACCTGGGGACCCAGGTGGACAGTAGTATCTCCTTTGATAATCACATCTCCACAGTAGTCAGGAAATCCTTCTATGTGGCACACCTCATCACAAAAGGGTTCTCATCTAGGAAAAAAGAGGTCATTGCTCCTCTCTACTTGACACTCATTAAACCCATTATAGAGTACAGCACTCCTTTTGGAATGTACCTCACAAGACATCTGCAACAGCTGGAAAGGCCACAGAAGTACCTCACAAAGAGAATTACTGGCCTCAAGCAGATGCCCTACACTGACAGTCTCAAACAACTCCAGCTTTACTCCGTAGCATATCGCCTACTCCGAGGTGATCTCTGCCTAACATATAAAGCTATGTCAAACCCAGAGCTGTTGGACATGCTACACCTAAAGAAATCCCAGTCCCTCTGAGCTACATGCTCTAGAGACCTAAACCTTGTCACCACAATAAACAGGACATGCTGGAGGGATAGATTCTTGTCCCAGAGACTTCTCATACTCTGGTACAAGCTACCCATCTATGTCAACCAAAGTTCCTCATTAGCACTCTTCAAGAAAAATCTTGATAAGTGGATGGGAAATAGGAAATACACCCCAGAGATCACTTCTGTGGCTCTGCTCGACAGGGGCACAGGAAAATAACTTTCTTGGGTGGCGTAAGCCAGGGAACCTTGTTGGCTAGGCTTACTTAGGCCCTTGGGCCGATAGCCTAGTACCTACCTATGAACCTATGAACCAAAGAGATAATCAGAGTTTCAGGCTTTGTCAGCCAAACCTCCTTGCATAATTTTCCATAAATATAAGGTATCCTGAAGACTAAACCTAAGGTAGCCATGGAATCGAACATTAGCCAATTAATTCAATTACCAGTTTTGTTCCCCCAAATTTCAAACAAAGGAGAATATATTTTGCATCTCCTAGATGTTCCCAGGTAACTTTGTTTCTACCTACACAGAACAAAGAGGTATAGGAAATCATATCAACTATTTGTATCTTTCTCAACAAGCCGTTCGGGTCAGACAGTTTAAAAAATTACTTTAGCTAAATGGATTAATGATCGTATTTCCTTCATTTATTCACAAAATGGTACTGAGTTCCCTTGACCACCCAAAGCCCCTATAAATACTGAGAGCTTTTTTGTACTTGTCAATAGGGGTAATGTGTAATGAAAGCTTAGTAGAAGTGAGTCACCTAAAGTGACCAGAAAGTCACTGATAAAATCAGAAGGGAAGTTTGCTAACATCCTGTGTTTCAAATGTGAAATGAGGGGATACATAACTAAGTTCTTTAATAGTAAAATTGATGCTAAGCATGATGTGTTAAACATGCTAACAGTTGGGTTCCTATCAAAAATTGACATTAGGGAATGGTTAATTGGACATGGTTGAGACCATATGATCGACATTCCGTAAGATTAAAAAATATTAAAAAATAAAAAAAGTAAAAAAAGTGTATTTGCAGGGAGGAGAGCCCCCCCCCTGTACTCCATCCCCTGCAGTTTATATATACCAACTATGAGATCATACTGCATTGGGAACAGGGCAAATTCCCTGATTTCCACTGTACGCTAATCTCAATGGAAGTAATTTGACTTTTTGGAAAGTTGATCTTATGGTCTCGACTATATGATGTTCGAACTTTTGAAAAGCTAGTGCTATGAAGGGAACTCCTGACAGTTGTATAAATTAAATGTGAAATCATGTTTTGTTACTGTGCCATACTAAGCTAATTAAATGCCCTAATTTAGTGTATGGTAGAGAGTTAAAAGGGCTGTTATACTCAGGGTAGTATATCTGTAAGCGGAATACCTTTGTTTTGAAGGTTGTCGAAGTTGTATACATTCATGGGGATAAAAAAAGCATCCCATTGCCCAGGTAGAAATCCAGACTGAGTTCAGAAAAACAACACATGCTGTGACAGTTGTGCTGTATCTTACACATCATGTGATCACTGGGTGACAGTTGTGCTGTATCTTACACATCATGTGATCACTGGGAAAGATATCCCCTGTTGTAAAGCACTATGGAGGCAATGGGAAGGCAGAAGTGTAATAAACAAACCATGCCATCATCTGAAGGGAATACAGTCACAGGAACCCTGACATGTGGTCATTCATCTAAACCCTTCTCGAGTAGAAAGAAGGAACCCACCATCAGTTGTGTCCATTAGTAAACTTGAATTTAGTGGTGACCTAGGAATAATGTTAAAAAGCCTTAAGGGAACTTAAGGTGCAATAAGAATGCTTTTAAAAAGGTACCATAATCATTCCCTTAACGCAGTTATTTTATTCATTAAGCATATTGAAATCATTTCTATTGTATCACCAAATCATCTAATAACTCAGAAGTTGTCTTGTCATGTCATCTGTGAATGAGAAGGTATTAACTGTCAAATTAGAGCCGCACAATTTTCTGTAAGGTGGGTATTTCAAGTTTAAAAGTTTATCTGTCTATTTTCAACAGTACAGCTACATTTTAAATATTTTATCTTATTTTAATCAGTTAAGAAAAGCTCATTTTCCTATAATGAGTTGCAGTTAAAAAGCCGTTTTTTATTTCTTTGGGGTATATTAAATGAGAAATTAGTGCTCTTTATGAAAATGAAAATGCCTGTTAGGTAAGGTTTTGTTCTATATAAGAGGCCGAGCTTTTGATTTTTTTTTTTAATAACAGTTTGGAAGTCTAGGTTAAATTTTATGTTGTCATAAATGGTGACTCCTGAGAGTTTGGTGTTGGGGACCTGTTCAACGAGGGTGTTATTTAATGAAGTGATTTTGACAAGAGTATTGCTTCGGGAGAATGTTCTTGGGATGAAAGTAATTTTGTTTTTAGTGAGTAAGTATGATTTGTGAGTTGTCTAGACAGGATGGATGTAAAAGATTCTTGAGTAATTTCTTGAAGTTTTGTAGGTTTGAGACTGTGCAGATGAGTGTAGGGTCATTTGTGTATTGTGTGAGTGGAGTGCTTGGAAGTAGTGTGTAAGTCATTTATGAATACGTTGCACAGGAGGGGTGCAAATATGGAACCTTGTGGCATGCCTACAGTAATGGGTAGAAACAATGAGTACTCTTGTTGCTGTTTGACTGCTAGGTAGCTGTTAAACCAGAAGAGATCTAAGGAAGAGAGTTTTAATTATAGTTTTTGGTGAGAGATGGTACTGAATGCTTTGGACAGGTCTAGGAATAAGAATGATACTGCGTTTCCAGTATTTTGTTTTTTATTAATGCTATCAGCAAAGTGAAGCAGGGCAGTAGTGGTGCAGTGTTTGGGATGAAAACCATGTTGGGTGAGGGAGAGAAGGCTGCTTATAGTTACGTATTGCAGTAAATGGGAATGGATACAATTTTCTAATTTATTTATTTATTTCCAGTTTGGTTACCGGGGAAGTCCACTGGGTCAACATGACCCATTTTCAGTGGAGGCTCGGGGAGAAAAGCTCCAAGAAAGCATTGTACAAGTTCAAATTACAATAAAATGCAGGAGTATACAAGTTAACATTGTACTGGGAAACACAAATAAGAATTTACAACAAGTATAGTTGGAAGAATCTGTTAAGAGAGAAGTTAAGGGTGATACAGTTACTTTTGATGCAAGGGAAACTGAGTGTTGAGAGTGAGTGTCAGTTAAATTACATTTGTTGAGGAATCAGATTATGCTTGCTTTATATACATAATTACAGTAGAAAGTAGAAAATTATTCACAATCTTTACATTAATTACAGGTTTATTCAAGTGAGCACAGCTCTATGAATTTTAAGTTGGTTAAAGATAGTGAAGCTAAAGAAATTAAAGAGAGCTTGTAAAGGGTTATAGGTATGAGACTGTGGGAGATTAAGAGAGCTGTGTACCAGGGGAAAGGAACCCTAGGGCATAGAGATAGCAAGGATTAAGTAGGGTGGAGGCAGATGCATTTCCATTTAGTAGACAAGTGTTTGAAAAGTTGGCTTTTGAAGTTGTATAAAAAGTTAAGACAAAAGTATCCAACAAACTCCGGCAAGCACCAGATAAAGTAGACTGAAACAGTTTAATATAAAGCGCTTTTCGTTGCCGTTCTATGGCAACTTCATCAGATAATTACACACAAGTTTCCTTCCAAGTTTAAATAGTGGACCATATCACATGATTAGCTATCAGCTGTTTGAAATCGTCACAATTCATTCAATGTACAAAAAATGTAGAAAGTATAAAATTTATTTTTCAATGTTAACTTGAATTCAAACAAAAACAGGCGCGTTCGTAAAACCACACATATACCCAACAAAATTCCCGCATCCTTTCCATTACTATGAATGGTGTAAGAATTGAAATGTTAATCAAAGTAATATCTTATTATGAACATCTATATATAAAAATGTATGAATTGCATACATGACCCCTCTGCGTATTGTTGGAGAATTTATAACTAATTCAGTATGCAGTTCCTTATTTCAAAATATACATATATAACTTTGTATGTTACATACTCATACCATCCTTCATCATGCTGTTATGATATTTCTAAATAACAGCTTTAATTACAAATTGCTTATTTAAAACAACATCACACTCCATTTACTTTATACCATTATGTGATGTCTTAACCAAACATGTATTGTGTTATACAAAAAATATTGTGTTAAACAAAAATTATGGTATTATACAAAAAATAAATATTGTATTGTCCAAAAATAATACCACCATTCAACAATTTAATAACAATATGATACGACATAAAACAAAAAACAAAACTGGTAAAAAATAAAAGTAAGACGCTAATAGGATCCACGAGACAAGAACCTTTTAACCTTTTATTACACACAAAGAACTGAGCGCTTTCACCCACCTCCAATGTGGGTTTCTTCAGAGTTAATAAAATACTGGAGCAGTTACTAATTTATACTAAACAAATGAACAATGAAAGCCAATCACCTTATAGGAAATTATCCAATATACTCGTCTATCTAATTAATTAATTAAAGATATACATGTGTAAGTGCGAGTAGTTCAGTCAGATAGCCATTGTATGGTTATATAAAAATCACATATAAAAACATTTAAAATTCTAATAGATATATGAATACATTAATAAGAAATAAATAAATGAATACAAAAAAGTGTTGTTACTAAGAGTGTTCAAGGTACCTTTCGGTTTTGAAAACAACAACGATTTACTACAAGAACTCTCGGACATCTTTGACAATACTGGTATGCAATTGCTTAAATTGATTATTAAGAACAATAATGAAAGATTAAACAAACTGAAAGAGACTTTAACTATTCTGGATAATAGTATCAAATCAGATTTATTGTTTGAGTATAACAAAAGTAAATTTGACAGCATATTGAATGACATGAAAAGATATGTGAGTAAAGGGTTAGATATTAAAAATGCAAAACTCCAGCGTGACACGAAGGATTATTTGAGTAAAGCTGCATACTCGCATTTTCGTGATTTCAAACGTTTTTTTAGGCTTCATAACAATGGCCCGGTTACAAATACGAATGCATCTTCATCATTGAATGAGGAGGCTGCTGGGAAGGGCAGAATAAATATGAATTTAAATGGTAATGATGAGATTTTTTTAGAGGAACCTGTGCTTCGCAGGTCAGAATGTTTAAGAGAACGTTACCAGGGACAGAATCAAAACTACATTCAACAATACAATGGAGGGGGGAGACACAGGGGTCAAACATATCATTATTAAATGAAGGGACAAAGCTAAATTGTTTAGGTGTACCCCTTGATACAGTAGATGTACCCCTAGATGTTACACAGACTGTCACCGATAAAAACAAAGGTATTTCAGCATTAAAAATTTGTGAAACAATGGAGATGGTTGATAGCTTTGTATGTAATGAAGTGATAGAACACAACTGCAATAATGCTAGGTTTTCAGCAGACAGCAATAGAGGAAATAATTTTGGAAGTACTGTGAGTACAAATGAACTGCATGTGCAAGATTATGATTGCAGTAATGAACATTTTTTTAACACAATGTCGAGTGGTCAAGAAGTAAATAATTTTGAACAAAACCATAGTTATGTACAAGAAAATGGTGAATGTGAAATCATTACAGAAGGTAACTTTTCAATGTATAATTACACAGGTAAAATTTTAAACAGTAATTACCTTACACTTTTTAAAAAATGGCTTTAAATTTATCCCTACCTATCAAGTGGATATTGGAAAAATAATAGTGAATCTAAAAATGTATACGAGAAGTTTAAATCTTAGAATTTATTTTAAGGAAAAACTGGATAATAATATTGGTACTGATATGAAAAATATTACACTAAGAAGGTCTAGTACATGTATTCCACCAAACAATCCTATAGTGCACTTGTTTGAAATGTTTTGTGAAGTGCAACTTAGGAAAGCATGGAAAGATAGTAATATTTCCAAAGACAATTTAACAGAAGCAGAAAGGTTTTGTTTAAATGAGTTGAGTGCTTCTGATGAAATGAGAATCATGAAACCAGATAAAGGGGGAGGGGTGGTCTTGATGGCTAAACTGGATTACAACAACAAAATGAGTGCTATGTTGAGTGATGAGACTACTTATAAGAGAATAGCAAGGTATGATGTAACTAAGGCATACACAAAAGTAGATTGGCAAATGTATGATTTATTGTTGGAAGGAATGATTATTTATCAGTTGAATATCCTTATCAATATTTGGTATACCCAAAATACACAAAAGCATCTCTAATCCCCCTTTTAGACCTATAGTGTCTGCAAAGCAGTCAAAAATGGAAGCTATAGCTCATTATGTGGATACAAATTGCAAGGAAATAGTAGCAAATATTAAGTATATTTTAAAGGATTCATGGCATTGCCTTGAACTGCTTCATAGTTACAAAAATGAGAAACTGGAGGATGTTTATTTAGTGACAATAGATATTATTAGTTTATTTTCAGTAATTCCTTTGACACAAGGTTTAGAACTATTTGAGAACACAGTAAAAGGAAGCTTCTTGTTGATTTGATGGAATTGGTACTAAAAATAATTTCTTCAATATTACCAACAATGTGCAGGAGTGACAAGGTCCTAGCCATGTGGGAGAAGCAAAAAGTATTTGAAAGTATTTATTGGTCAAAAATAGATTTATACCTTAGATTTTTGGATGATATACTGATATTTTGGAAGGGAAATAAAGAAGAACTGAACAATTTTATAGAATATTTAGAAGGTAGTACCACATTTTTAAAATTCACACATAATATGAAACAAGAGAGTTGTGAATACCTGGATCTAAACAAACTCCTATTTGCATTTTGATAGCTGTCACCCTTATTTTCAGAAAAGAAATTTAATAAAAGGGCAAATGGTGAGGCTATCAAGAATAATAACGTTGGAAAATATGTTTTTGGTCGAGGGTATTGAAGGACACTTTTAAACCATTGTTGACATATGCAAATAAAATGAAAACAGAAAAACTATGGGTAGGAGCATTTATAGTCCCTTATAGTAACAACATAAATGATTTTACTAACACCATTAGGAAAAGTCTTTGTCAATCAAACAGAAATTTTACAGTATATAGGGACTACACCTTCTATAGTTTTTAGTAGAGGAAGAAATTTGAAAAATTATTTTGAAAGTTGCATTTTATTTAAAAGCTCAACAATGAGAAAGTGTGGTTTTTGTAAAAGTTGTCGATATATTAACGATGGGCCATATGTTACATTACATGGTTACAATAGGACACTTAGATGTCCAGGAAATGTAAATTGTAATACAAAACTAGTTGTATACTTAGCTACATGCCTGTCGTGTTCTGCATTTTATATAGGAAAAACTAAAAGAAAGTTAAGAGAAAGAATAATTGAGCACAATAGAGATATTAAAAACAAGAAGGTTACTAGTTCCCTATATATGCACAGTACAAAATGCAAAGATTTTAAGAGGTTTTTATTTTTTGTAATAGATAGGATACCAGAAATGAATGGGAACAGCGACGGTGATTTAAATTCACTGCTTGAGACCAAAGAATGTTTATGGCAGCTTAGGCTAAATGCTTGTAAGCAGCCAGGATTAAATGAACATGTATCAATTTCAAGTTTTTTAAAAATGAAATCCTATATTATATAAACATTTGTGTTTTGCCATCTACAGACATTGTACATATTTTTAAAAAACTTTTTAGATTGCATTTATTTATAGATATGTATTTTGGTATTTATTCCATATGATTATACATAAGAAATTGTTGTTCTCATGTGAATTTTTATCTTAGGTATGTATATTTTGTTTCACTATTTATTGAGGTAGTAACAACACTTTTTTGTATTCATTTATTTATTTCTTATTAATGTATTCATATATCTATTAGAATTTTAAATGTTTTTATATGTGATTTTTATATAACCATACAATGGCTATCTGACTGAACTACTCGCACTTACACATGTATATCTTTAATTAATTAATTAGATGGACGAGTATATTGGATAATTTCCTATAAGGTGATTGGCTTTCATTGTTCATTTGTTTAGTATAAATTAGTAACTGCTCCAGTATTTTATTAACTCTGAAGAAACCCACATTGGAGGTGGGTGAAAGCGCTCAGTTCTTTGTGTGTAATAAAAGGTTAAAAGGTTCTTGTCTCGTGGATCCTATTAGCGTCTTACTTTTATTTTTTACCAGTTTAATAACAATATGACCTATCTTTTTAAACTTCTGAGTTTTAATAAACAAGCTATGTTGCAAGTGTCATTAAGCCCAGGACTTGAAAATGCATTGAGCCTAATTTGCCATGCTAATTCTTGTTCCTCTAATAATAAATTAGAAGGACCACCTCTAAGATCAATGTTTACTTGGTCAATTGCTTTAAATAAAAATTTGTGACTTTCATTCGATGCTATATGTCTTGCTAAAGGGTTGTCACTTTTGTTTGTCTCAATAGTATAGGTATGTTCGTATACTCTGTCACGGAGCCTACGCTTAGTCTTCCCTACATAGGAGACTGGACAGAGTAGGCACCTAGCGACATAAATAACTAGTTTAGAGTTGCAGTGAAGTTTGTGTTTCAACTGATATTTGCTGCCATTAATATAGAATGTTTCACCCATTTCCATAAATTTACACATTCTACAACAGCCACATGTAACCATACCAATTTGTTTGTTTAAACATGTTGTTTCCTTCCTTTCAAGAAGGTTCTTGAGGTTAAATTCTTTTCTGAACACCAGTTTAGGGAGCTCCCCAAGTTTGTTAGTCAGAAGATTATCATTAGTTATAAACTCCCAATTCTTGTACAGGATAAATCTAACTGTGTCACTGTCCCTACTAAGAGTAGTGATAAAACTGATCTTAAAGTTGCTATCCCTTTCTTTGACTAATGAGTGTTCTATAATAGGGTCCTGATTTACACTGGGTTGAGGGATGATATAAGCTGAGCACCAAAGTTTGGGGATGTAGGATTCATTTATGGATCAGTTTATAATGATGCTGATTGGGAGAGCAATACCATCTGCAGCATATTTTAGGTAGGAGGGGGGATATTGTCAGGAGCATTACTGCATGGTTTGAGTTTGGAAAGGAGATTTTTTATAAAGTTTGTGGAGACAGGTTTAAGCTCAAACAGAAGAGGAGGGTTGTTAGGAGAGTTTGGAGGCTGAGAGTGAGGGGCAGCTGGGTTATTGTTAGGAAAAGATTTGGTAAGGGCAGATATGCTTTCTATGAAAAATGAAATTAATGCAGTGCCTAGTTCTAGGTCGGATTTGCTTGGGTCAGGACAGGGATTATTCTTTGAGCCTGGGTGGAGGAGAGAGTTTATAGAATTCCAGAATTGCTTTGGGTTTTTAATTGTTATTGGACTGGAGCTTGATATAGTAGGATTTTTTGTCCTTCGTGATTAGCTGTTTAACTAGGTTGCAGAGCTGTTTATATTGAAGCAGGGTGGTGGGCAGTTTATTATTTTGGTAGAGCTTCCAAAGTTTGTCTCTCTGGTGCATAGCCTGTTTTGTTTGTTTGGAAAGCCATGGAGCTGTATTAGTTTTTATTCGTTTATATCTTAGGGGGGCTAGGGAGCTTAGAATGTCAAAGAAGATGGAGTTGAAGTAGTCTATGGCTTTGTCAAGGGGAAGGGTTTTTAGAGTTTGCCAGTTCATTTGAGTAAGTTTGAGAAAGTGGTGGGGTTAAAGTTGGTGAGGTTACGAGTGTGAATGTATTGATGTTGGTATGGGGAAGAGCTAATGGAGCAATGGATGAAGGCTGGGAGGTGGTCACTAATGGTATCTGGAATTGTGCCTGAGTTAGTTATTTTGTTAGGATTTGAGACTAGGATCCAATCTAAAGTGGAACCGGGAGGATTTGTTTTATTAGGTCCAGTGATAGAGTGGATTATTTGAGTAAAATTGTACAGATTGATGGATAGGGATGGAGAGGGGCTAATTATTTTGTTCCAGTCAATATTTACATCTCCTAAGATATAAGTTTCGTAGTTAATTTTTGTGGATGCCCATAAGAAAATCTCCTCGAGAGTTGAGCTATTATTACCAGGAGAGATATAGAGGGCAATGAAGCAAATATTTTTGTGCTTGTTTAGCTTAAGTAGTTCAGCAGTTAGTTTGGTGTTTTGGATTTGTGGGATTGGAATTTGGAGGGGAGTTAAGGTGAGGAGGTTAGAGTAGACTAGGGCAGTGCTGCCACCTTTTTTTCCTGGACAGTCGTTTCTGAGAATATTGTATCCTTGGGGCAGGATCTCTGAGTCGGAGAGGAAGAGTTTGAGCCAAGTTTCAGCTATGGCTAGGATGTTAGGTTGGTTGTGGTTTAGCCAAGTATGGAAATGGTGAGCTTTTTTACAAAGACTCAGTGCATTGACAGTAATGATATTTAGGTGTTTAATGTGGAAGGATAAGTAGAGGGGTTGGTGTTATTACAGTGAGTAGGACCAGGGTTTGGCTGGATATCACCGGCTTGGATTATGTTGTTGAAGGGAATGTCTTTTAGACATTTTGGTTTGCTAGGAATGTGTTCAGGGAGTTTTGAGATTAGATTAGGTGACAGTATCTTAGCTTTGCAGGTGAAGAGAAGAATTTAGGGTGGAATAGGTGGAGAGGGTTGGGCTGAATGAGAAAGGGGGAGATAGAGTGGAAATGTGAGTAATAGTGAGGAAGAGGATGGAATTGTATGGAGGTTACTTTTGTGGGTAGTAATAGACAAGTAAGGGAGGAATATGAACTAGCATAGCATAAGGGAATTAGGAAGAGAGAAAGGAGACACTGGACCTGGAAAGTGTGGTAATTTAAGGAGGTCATGTTAGATGAGAGATAGAGATAAGTGTAGATGTGAAGGGGAGAGAAAGGCTGATAATGAGAGAGGGTTTATAGTGGGATTGAGGTTTTCTAGGAATTAAGGAAGAGAGGAGGAGAGTATGGGTGAGTAGGTGGAGTATGACTGGATGAGTGTGGGAGGGAGGGATTTTGGTGGGAGGAGTTGAAAGGGGTGCAGTAACTGGATAATAAGACTAAGAGGGAGGGGCAAGTGATGGATAAGGGTAGTAGTACTGGGGGTGGGTGGAGATTGGGGGCAGGGTAGGGGGGGCGGAGTGAGCCCGCAGGGAGAATGGAGCGGGAAGAACAAGTGAGGAGAGTGCAGCAGAAAAAAAGTAATAGGAAGAAGCAGTTGAAATAACTAAAGAGAGGAGGTTTGTACTAGATTATAGGATTCTTTCTTTTACTTTTCAGGCAAGGTATTTTAGTCAGCTCTTACTGGGGGAGGCTGAGTAAGGAGGGAGGGGATATTACCAGGTGTGAATATTAGATCACAGCTTTCTCACGTGGCTAGAGGCTCTAGTGTGAGGATTAAACCTATCGGGGGTTGCGTAGGCAAGTGCTGCCACCTAGAGTTGGAGGGAGATAGTGAGCAGCAGGGATGAGTCAAAAAAAATTCTAAGATAGGGCTAACAGGAGGGGGGAGAAGGCAAGCAGTCTGTGGTGGGCTGCTAAAAACGCACACACGGAAAGTCAGACTAACTCAAAGGAAGTACAACAAGTTAGCAGAGAAATTAGTTGTAATCACATACATTTACTCAATCTTGTGTGTGGGGGTTCTCCTTAGTGGTAGCTTTCTAAGTACCAGACTAGCAGGTGAATTCAAGGTGTCTTCAGTAGTTTGCCAGAGTTATTTCTTTGCTTAAAATGTAGGGAGCGAGCACCCAGGGCAAGTTACTGTAGAAATGAGAGACACAACACAGTTAGTTAAAGTGCAGGTAAAAAAGGTAAGAGCAAGGGAAAGAAGGGGGGCCAAAAGGCAGAGTAGAGCAGAGGGGATAATAAAGCAGAGCACAGATAATGCAGGATAGGCTAGGTATTACTTGAGCTTCAAAAATGAGATTTGAATATGCAGCTGAGTTATATATTAGAGACCCAGGACAGTTAGAGAGGAAATAGTTGTTTCACAGTAAAGCATGGAGTACACAGTGGTAAGTAAAGCAATATCCAGTAGAAATACAGTATTAATTCATCATTACAGTGAAACTATAACATTAAAATAGCAATTCAAACAGCTTCAGAACAGTGTAAAAAAGTTATTTGATGCCCTTACAGTCAGAATTGAGCAACGTGAGAGTAAAACACTTAAACTGTAATAACTTCCAACAATATAGTGAAACCACGGGACTATTTTAACAGTGCAATACTTTAAAGGTGAAAAATAAAATAACAGCTTTAGCAAATGTATATATGTCATGTGGTGCCCATAAAACACAATGCACAGAGAAAAAAATAAATAAAAACAGTTGTCCTGTGATATGCGCAGCAAAGATTACGAAAATAACAGACGTTCAGTAGCGTGTCTTTTGGATAGTTAAAGCAGGCATACAGCTGTACAATTTTAGTTTGACATGCTTTATCATGTGCAGTAAAGTTTTTTTAGCAGGCGTACAGCAAATACAATTAAAGATTATAAAGGTGAGCATTCTGCTGTGCACTTTAATTAGGCTTGCTTTTTGTTTTATGCTACACTATATCCAGAAACTATATATTGGCCACGTGGTACCCTAAATGGACGTAAATAGTAAAAAAGTAGCCACTGTGCCTGTAATTGAGTGAGGAAAACCTAAAGTGATAGGCATTCAGTACTTCACTTAGTGGTATTCTTTTAGCAAGATAAATATAGTAGAATAAACTAGAAAGTCTATGCAGGCGACTATGCCGTTCACCCAGTAAACTTTAAATTGGAGCAACAGAGTTAATACGTAGCCTCGATAGACCCATAAAAATGGCTTGCAGGAGTAAAACGATGATTTAGTATGTTACAATGTGAGCTGCGACATCTAAGTTGATTGCTACACAAGCAGTAGAGGGGAAGATGCCAACACAAGCAGCAGTATCTAATTAAACAATCTAACAGCAAAGTACATGGAGATTAGCACAGTAGGTGTTCTACAGTCTTATACAGATCCAACGCGACAAACACAGTAGAGGGGAAAAACACACGTGCGGGACTGCAGTATCTAATAGAACAAATTAACAGCAAATACAGAGAGATAAGCACAGTAGGTGTTCCACAATCATGTACAATTACTTAGACAAAACCTACCAGGATGCAAAATCAGGAAGCCCAAACTGCAGGACCGATGCAGGGATGCTGTGGATGCCTAGAACAGGGTTTGAAAAATGGTGCCACAGTCCGTGGGAGACAGAAGTAAACTCAGGGGGGAGATTGACAGGGGGGTGGGATAGATAGGTGAAAGCTGGTTGGATAAGAGGAGTAGGAAGGAGGAGGGACTGTGTTGGAATACAGGGGAGAGGGGAAAAAGCAGGGAAACGGAATCCAATAGAGGAGAGTGCAGCAGAAAAAAGTAACAGCAAGAAGCAGTTGAAATAACTAAAGAGAGGAGGTTTGTACTAGATTATAGGATTCTTTCTTGTTTTACTTTTCAGGCAAGGTATTTTAGTCAGCTCTTACTGAGGGAGGCTGAGTAAGGAGGGAGGGGATATTACCAGGTGTGCGTATTAGATCACAGCTTTCTCTCGTGGCTATAGGCTGTAGTGTGAGGATTAAACCTATTGGGTATATAAAGAGTGACTGGCGGGGTTGTGTAGGCATATGCTGCCACCTAGAGGTGGAGGGAGATAGTGAGCAGCAGGGATGAATCAAAAACATTCTAAGATAGGGCTAACAGGAGGGGGGAGAAGGCAAGCAGTCTGCTGTGCGCTGCTAAAAATGCACACATGGAAAGTCAAACTAACTCAAAGGAAGACTAACTCTAATATAAATGATGACAGGGGTCCCATTCAGAAGCTCTACTCTTTGGAACGTTGAACCTCATATGGTCAAGACTATATGATAGACTTTTTGGAAAGTCAAAGCTTTTGAATTTAGATTGTGGTACAGTGTAGATACGGGGATTTACCCTTTTCCCCACTGTAGTGCAATCTCAGAGTTGGTATCTATAATATGCAGGGGGTGTGGGGGGTGCCGGGGACTTGCCCCCCTGCAAAAACATAGATTTTTGTTGTTTTCTGAAGTTTGACTTTCTGAAAAGTGGATAATATGGTCTTGACCATATGAAATTTGACTTTTTGAAAAGTCGAGCTTCTGAATGAGATCCGGTGACAGAATGGCAATTGGTCTGAAGTTGAAGTTGGAGTAATCAGCAGAGAGTCCTATTTGTGAAAAGGATGCATGCATGCCTACTTCTAGATGGCTTGGACATGAGATTCTAGAACGCATCTGTTTATTAGTATAGATATTGGATACTACAGTGCTTTACCTGCAATTTTTAGAACTTCAGGAGGAAACCTGTCTACAGCACAGCTTACAGTTTTTTGTTTTAGTAGATATTTTCTTACAAAGTAGGGACATGTTTGCATGATAAATGAGCTTCCATGTTTTTTTTTTGGGTGAAGGTGAATTGGTTTGATGGTGAGGTTGTCTGTGAAAAGTAAGACTACAGGCAGAAGGAATTATTTATTAAAGTTATTAGTGAGTTGTTGACTTCAGCCTGAGTTTAGTAGATTTTGACAGATGACTAGAATTTTTTAGGATTACTTTAGTGTCTCCTGTAAGTTGAAGTAGTTGATTTTTTTGTCATGCCTTAAACTGTAGTTAGTTTTATTTCTTATTTGTCTGTAGTGTAGAAGTTTTTCCTGAGATTTGTCGGTGGGCTATATGGAATGGAATACAGGAGCAATTGCCATTGTCAGCCAGTGGACTGAGCATTGGGCATAAGTCTGTTGTTATGATGTGTATGATGGTTATGTGTGCTAGAAAGAGTTGAGAAGTGAATTACAGTACTTTGAATAGCATGCTGATTATTATGTAAATGTTCAGCTAGTGAACATGTAAACAGAACAGTGATATTGGGCAGGATAGGGTTTGACTTTTTGTGAGTTAGTTGATGTGGAAAGGGTTGTTGACTTACAATATAGATGAAATCCAGTTGATGGAAAGAAGAAAGGTAGGAAGTAGTGGGTGTGTGAAGGAGGGGCAAAAGTATAGATTACAAGCTGATTTGTGATTGGTGGTAATTTGGAGAGTGGAGATTAATATTGGATAAGTATAGATGATGTGGGGTGGTTGGGAATTGGGGGTAGGATAGGGTAGGGGAGTGAACAGAGTGGGCTCAACTGATCAGGTACTGGAGTGGATGCAGTTAATCCCCTCTAGATTGTTTTCCACCAAAGCAATTACTGAGGTCAAATGGTTAGGGATACAAAGACAAGGTCTTTGAACTCTAACTTCTTGATGTGAGTCATAGCATTTAATTTTAGTGTTATGGGCTTTATTTGCTTTAGAAAGGAAAATTGCACTGCTAAAGTGAAATATACCTAAGTGGTACTTTAACTTTAAAAAAAGCAGTATAAGGCCTGTAGGTGGGACTGGCTGAACCCTTCCAGCAGATTCAACACTACAATATGGGACAGACTGATGCAGAAAGGAGAGAAACAAGGCATTTCAGCAGTTTAATTTGATTCTTGGAAACTGCCTTACATTGGGTTTTAACTGAAGGTAATTATCCTCTTGTGTTTTTACAGCTGGAGAGTAATTTAGCTATAGAAGTTACTTTGGCAGTAAGATTGTCATTTTTTGCAGCAGGGATCTTCAGGGGTACTGTGTGCTTAGTACACTGGGAGAGAGACAGACTAAAATAATTGGGATTGTTTGGTGGTTGAACCGAGTAGATAAGATACTTTTCATCTATGCTGTGCTACTCAGCTGCAGAGATATATCTTGGAATGCAAGTTTGGGAGTACTAAGATGGAGGTTTCCAGAGTTTAGAAGAACATATGGGAAATATGTCATAGATTTGCTTGTTTAATTGTATAGAAGTCATCTGGGCTGCAAGGAATACTAGAATTCATTAGATATAGTCCTGTCTATTTGAGCTATAGGCAGACTGGTTGTGACCCAAACAATCACAAGCTTGTCTAGAATAACTTCATACCAGATATATGCCACACAAACAAATTCCTGCAATACCCATGTAAGCAGAACAACATCACTAACATTACTGTACTACAAAGGAAGGTATTCCAGTCCAGCACCATGCACTGCATCCCTAGCTATGTAACCAGTGGACCAAAGGAAAACATTCAGCTAAACCACAGGTTACTGGCTACTACAGTGCAACCATTCAGTATGTTTATCAGTCTGTGGCACACAAGTTATCATACTCCATTTTCAGCAATCCATTGACCAACATAAACATAAGAATTTAGAATATTGCAGATTGACATGGGCTCAGAAGACATCCTTAAATCTGCTTGCTAGACTTGGGATCCTGTTTGTGTGCCACTAAACAAAAAATACAGAGCATAATATTGCATTTTTAGTCTCATTCAGTACTGTCCAAAAAATTAAACAAAAGCAAGAGTCATGAATATGGACACATTCTTTAGGTCAGATCCCCCACCTATACAATGGATATAAAAAAAATAGTTCATAAGAACAGCCAAATTAAGTAAAAACGACTGAAAAATAACCGCTCACAATGTTGCCAACCACTGCAAACTCCCCACTGCAGCATTGTTCTTTCTATCATCTAGATGCCAAAATACTATCATCTGTATTTTTATCTTATATAGTCAGCACTCAAAACTACCGTCACACAAACCTTTAGCAGTTTGGCTGGCATCTGACTTCCCATTCCAATAAATATCACACTCTCGATGTGTGTGTGTGTGTGTGTGTGTGTGTGTGTGTGTGTGTGTGTGTGTGTGTGTGTGTGTGTGTGTGTGTGTGTGTGTGTGTGTGTGTGTGTGTGTGTGTGTGTGTATACATATATATATATATATATATATATATATATATATATATATATATATATATATATATATATATATATATATAAGGTGTGTGTGTGTGTGTGTGTGTGTGTGTGTGTGTGCGTGTGTGCGTGTGTGTGTGTATATATATATATGTATATATATATATATATATATATATATATATATATATATATATATATGACTCCGTTGAAAGTTCATTCCATTGAAAGTTCATTCCATTGAAAGTTCATTACATCGAAAAGCATTTGCCCCCTTCCCCAATGTTGTGCGACCCTGGAGTTGATATATATAGTTAGGGGGGGGTGTGGGGGGCACAACACCCACATTGGGGGGTGTGGGGGGGGTGAAGCCCCCCACCTAAAATGTTTTTCGATGTAATGAACTTTCAATGTAATGAACTTTCAATGGAATGAACTTTCGATGGTTTCATATGAAACTATATATATATATATATATATATATATATATATATATATATGGTTCTCCCGTTCGATTCTCAGCTGGAGTGCAGGGAGTGCTTTCTGTGTGGAGTCTGCATGTCCTCCCAGCCTTTGGGTGGGTGTTCGAAAGACATGCGTAAATGGGCGTGCCTTTGTTGAAGGTTGAACGTTGACCTGGCTCCTTGGCGTTCGTCAAAATCTACTGCCAATCATTAGTGGACCAGAGTTCCACTGTGGTGACCCCTAACTGGGAAAAGCCGAAAGACAACAACATATGTACACACACATATATATGGATTCCCTTTATATCCTCTAAATACTGAAATGTCAAAATTCAGTATGTCGGGGCTATAAAGTTGAAACCTAACAAGAAAGAAAACTCAGAAGTGCAAAATTCAAAATCTCGCATACTGGAGATTTTGAATTAGTGCTTCTGTGGTCCATAGACACACACCTTCCTCCCGAAACACACACACACACACACACACACAAGCTCTGTACTACATAAAAGCAGGGGGGCTGCGCCCTCCCTACCCCCTTCTACTTAAATATTCTAACTCCAAGTTCGCACTACATGCAAAAACACACAAAACACTACCACACAAACTACATTCTCCTCGCACACACACTTCACAGCAACAAAACACACTAACACACACACCACAGCCCCTACCCAAAACCCTTAACACATCAACAATTACCTGAATCCATAACCACAGCGAAACACCAGAAGCGCTAATTCAAAACCACCAGTAGGTTTTGAATTTCATGCTTCTGAGGTTTCGCTCTTTTCAGGATTCCACTTTATGGGCTTGAAATACTGAATTTCGAAATTTCAGTATTTTGAGCTTCTAAAGTGAATCCATCACATTTCTGGAGACACTGGGAAATATGAAGGTCCTACCAAACACCCTAATACTGGGTGATTTCAACTACCCAAACATTAACTAGGAAAACTACTCGAGTACTAACTCCCTTGCCCAGTGCTTCCTAGAATTTATAAACTCGAACGCCCTGGATTATCAACCGGTCAACACCCCCACCAGAGGGAACAACATATTGGACCTGGTCATCCCCAACATGGGCGACCGGAGTTCCACACCTGACATCAACCCCTCACTGGTTAGATCAGACCATAGACTAATCACTCTGGATATTCACATTCCGTCCCAACCCCAATTAAGGAAACCACCGTGAAAAACTTTTCAAAAGCAAACTTCACATTGCTTAAGACCAAGGTGGAAAGTTTCACAGCCCCCACAACAATGGACAATGCTTTCCAAGCTGCTGAAACCTATAGAAACACACTCTGTGATCATCTGCAGGAATGCATGGATCATGCTATCCCAAGGAAAAACCAAGACTCACTCCTCCAAGAAAAGAAAACCAGTCTGGTGGACCCCTGCCATAAATAGACTCCACAATAGAAGAAGGAAACTAGTACAGATAAGAGCAAAATCCCTAGAAGGGAAGACATCTCTGATCAGTATCAGCAAGAAACTATGATCCCTCATTAAATCATCCAAGGCTAGTATCGAAAGAAAAATTGCCAAAGACTCCAAAGATAACTACAAAGCTTTCTTTAGCTATGTCAGGAACCTAAGTGGAAACTCTCAGATCTGCTCTGAGTTGGTGCAGAATGGCACAAAATACACTGAACTGACTGATATTGCCAACATTATGGCAGACAGGTTCAGTGCAAACTTCACACCCCTCTCACCCCCTAAAGGGCCCATAACCATACCAGAAGAATGCAAGGCCCCAGTAATCACTGACACACAGGTTAAACAGCCCTATCCAAAGCCAAAAATACAGCCTCAATGGGACCCCAGGCTGTGTCTTACAAGAGCTCCAAAATGAACTAACCCCTGACCTAAACACACTGTTCAAATTCAGCCTCTCTACATACCCACAGAGTGGTGCACAGCAACAGTTATCCCACTCCACAAAGGTGGCGCCACAACGGACCCCGGGAACTATTGCCCTATAAGCCTTACTAGCCTGATCTGCAAGGCTATGGAGCGCATCATCATGGAACTCGTGGAACTCATTAATAGAGACATTGGGAACCTCCAAACTTTGGACCCCACCCAGTTTGGCTTTGTTAAGGGCAGATCATGCCTCCTAAACCTGGTGGACTTCTTTGAGACAGTTACCAAGGCATTAGATGAGGGTAAGGAGGTCCACACAGCCTACCTAGACATCGCAAAGGCTTTCAACACCATTCCCCATTCTGGTATTATAGACAAACTCAGCAACCTGAACATTAACCCCTACGTCATGAGATGGGTTGCAAATTGGCTCACAGACAGAACCCACACGGTGAGAGTTGCAGACTCTAGGTCTGACTCTAAACCAGTTACTAGTGGCGTCCCCAGGGCTCAGTCCTAGGACCCCTCCTGTTCGGTATATACTTCTAAAGGTGCAGGCAAGCACAGGAGGACTTTGGCTGACCAAGTTCACAGATGACTGCAAACTAGGGGTCATAATTGATTCTCCGGCTGATACAGACACCCACCAGAACGGTCTCACTGAGATGAATACCTGGTGTCATAATCACGGCCTCATGCTGAATGCCAAAAAGTGCATAGTAATGCCCTTTGGAAAAAACAAAGTACCCACGAACTACCACATAGGTGGTAGTCCCCTAAATACAGAAAAAGTAATAAGGGATCTGGGGACCCAAGTAGATAGCAATCTCTCCTTTGATAATCACATTGCCAAGGTGGTTAGAAAATCCTTCTACATGGCCCACCTAATCTCAGAAAGGTTTGCATCCAGAACAAAGGAGGTTATTGTGCCTCTCTATTCATCACTTATTAGACCCATTATAGAATACAAAGCCCCATTTGCCATGTACTTTACAACCTGCAACAGCTGGAAAGACCACAAAAGTACCTCACCAAGAGGATTACTGGCCTCAAACAGATGACCTATGCAGCCCGACTAAAGAAACTCCAGCTGTACTCGGTTGCATACCGCTTACTCAGAGGTGATCTCTGCTTGACATACAAGGCCATGTCCAACCCAGAACTGATGGATATGCTCCATCTAAAAAAAAACAAATCCCTGAGAGCCACACGCTCTAGGGATATAAACCTTACCACAACAATAATTAGGATGTGCTGGAGGGATAGATTCCTGACCCAGAGACTCCCCATGCTTTGGAACATCAGGCAGAGCCCCTCACTAACACTCTTCAAGAGAAACCTTGACGGGTAGATGGGAAACAGAAAATTTACCCTGGGGATCACTGCAGTGGCTCTGCTGCACAGAGGCACAGGGAACTAATCTAAGGGGGTAGCAAAAGCCAACACACTCTGGCTAGGCTTATAAATGCCCTTCAGCAGATAGCCTAGTACTTACCTATGAACATATATATATATATATATATATATATATATATATATATATATATATATATATATATGTATGTGTATATATATATATATATATATATATATATATATATATATATATATATGTATATACATATATATATATATATATGTAGAGATAGATATAGGTATATATATATATATATATATATATATATATAGATATATATATAGGTATATATATATACACACATATATACATATATATAATAGATAGATCTAGATTTATATATATATATATATATATATATATATATATATATATATATATATATATGTAGCTTCAGTTTGAGGGGCTCAAACCCCCCCTTAAGAAATCTACGGAGGCCAGGGACAATCTTTGGAGTTGGAGCCTTTTAGGAAAGCCCCAAGACCATCAGAACACAGTTCCCCTCCTCTGATACCAGTCAGTTCTCTGCCCTGTGCCCTTTCAGGGCCAGAGCCATCAGCACCAAGTCTGTCCCCTAGGGTTGTGTCACCCAGGCACTCCAGTCCCTCCTCTGTATCCTCTTTCATTAGGCCCTCTCAAAGCCTGTTGGAGACCGAGGTGGACAGATTGATGAGGAAGTTTTTCCATACTCAGATCCAGATGGGGATCCTCTCAGCTCTTTCCCTGATGGGATCTGCAAGCAGAGTCCAACCATGTAGGATCATTTCTCCTTCTCCTTTCTGGCCTGCCATTTTGGAGCTTCCGGATCCTTTGGCACCTTGTGCCGGTCTATCAGCCCGAATAGTTCTGTCTTCGAGTCCAACTGCTTCTTTGACTCACTTGGTTCCAACTATGTCAGGGCCGAGCATGTCTCAGAACTGAAGCCTTGACTTTGAGTCCAGGGGGGATGACTTACACTACAAAGTTTTTGGAGTTGTTGTTTCTGCTCAGTGCCTTGACATTTGACAGCTTGGCACCGACCCCCCCCCCCATAGCCAAGGGCTCTTGGTAACCGGGGATGACCTGCTTCTGACCCCTCAGGATGGGGTAATCTTCCTTGAGACTACAGCGGTCCTTCTGCCTTTGAGGTGGTGGAGAGGGTCCTCTATGCCCCTAGGAGAACTCTGGCACCTACTGTTTTGGATCCTCTCTTTCCATCTTGGGTTCTGTGTCAGACACCTCTCTTTTGGCACTTGGACAGCCAGTTCTGCAGATCCTCCAATCTCTTCCACCTAGGGAAGCCCAGACCTCTTCCAACACCTCTCCGGAGCATCCCACCGAGAAGGTTCCTCAGAAGAGAAGGTGCAAAAGGAGGCACCTAGATTCCCCAGAGGAGTCTCTCACCGCAGACACTGAATGTGTTGAAGGGGATGAGTCATCCAGATCTCCACCTGATGTGTCATTTGGAGACATATTAGAGATTCTTCATCAAAGAGGTGGTTGGTTAGCTCCAAAGCCCACTTCAGATGAGTCTGTGTTCTTGGAGGCCTTCAGGACTGACCCATCTACATCCTGGGTGTCCCTGCCCACCCCCCAGATCCTCTCTTTAACTTAGTATCTGCACAGGCTTGGGAGGAACGAGATGCTGCAGAACCTATACTGAAAAGAGCAGACAAGATCCTTAGTACCACCTCGGATAGGTCTCACTGGACAAAGGGCATTCCAGTAGATGCCATAGTGGTGCCAATGGCCAGCAAGAAAGAGCTTGCTCAGCAAAGCTCTACTGTCCAGCCCCCTAACAGGGAGTCCAGAACTATAGATGGGTTCATAAATAGGGTCTGTGCTTCTTCCACCTTTGCCCTCAGAGTATTGAAGTACCTAGCCCATTTCACCAGACTACAGAGGGATTTATTTAAGGAACTCTCTAGTTCTGATTTCCTTTACCTCCTGTATGGCCACTATACAGTCCATTTCTAACATATCCATGAGGTTTGTCTCTCACAATGTTGAGGGCACCTCTAGGGTAGCCAGTTCCTGCATTGCTATTCGGCACCATGCCTAGATGCGGCTATGTGTGATTTTGCGGAATCTTTTAAGGCATCCTTTGTCAGTGCCCCCTTTGACTGTTCCTCCTTTTTTGGACAGACTGTATGTGACACTCTCTCCTATAGCAAGAAAGATGGAAAGACCGTGCCTGCTGTCGGGATCTGCTTCTCGAGCCCACAAAGGCCCTTCTCCAGGAATCAGCATGGGGGAAAGAAGTTGTGGTTCAGAGAATCCCAGGGTCCTTTTCAGGATGCTCAGGGAGATTTTTTTACCCCTGTGCCAGAGGGGAGAATAATTCCACTGGTAGACACCGCCCTGGAGGCAGAGGGTATCCACTGAATCAGGGGTCTCTGGATTTACCTCAGTGAAAGCCTTACAGCATCCCTGAGGTGTTGCCTGACTGTCCCTCTCTGGAGGCAGTCTGGGGACAATGCTCCTTGCACCCAGATACCTGGTTAGCCATCATGAATGACTGTTGGGTGCAATTTGTTATATCCTGAGGTTACTCCATACCCTTTCTAAATACCCCAAAGCTCAAACACAACCTCCCCAATGTCCCACCCAATCAGAGAGAGGCAGCAAAAAAGGGTCATCCAGGAGGTGCCATCAAATTTGCATGGATCAGGGATCTATTCCCAGTTCTTTTTAGTTCCAAAGAAAACAGGTGAACTCAGGCCCATACTGGACCTGACTTATCTGAACAAGTCAGTGAGGCACACAAAGTTTAAGATTGTCACAGTTCAGTCCATCCTTCCCTTTTTACAGAAGGATGACTGGATGTGCTCAATAAACCTGAAGGATGCATACTATCATATCAAAATGAACAGATGCTGCAGAACGTTTATCCGTTTCAGGCAGGTAGCCAGTCACTACCAATTCCATGTGCTTCCATTTGGTCTCACTGAAGGCCCCAGGGTGTTCACTAAATGCATGGAAGTCGCAGCTCACCTATGACTGCACAGATTCCATATGTTTCCTTACCTGGATGATTGGCTCCTAGTCGCACCAACCAGGCATCTACCGATCCAGGCCAGGGATTTTCACCTACAACTTGCCCAGATATTAAAGATCACCATAAACCTCAAGAAATCGCAACTACAACCTGTGCAGATGATAGATTTTATAGGGGCCTGCTTGGACACAACTAAAACCCTAGCCTTTCTTTCACCGGACAGGATTTTCTCTCTCTGTGGACACATATCAAACAAATGTTAGCAGTCCCTGTCCCTACAGCAAGTCTGATTCTCAGGGCTCTGAGTTATTAGGCTGCAACAATTACATTACTACCAACAGCTCACTTACATATGAGAGTTCTGCAATGGACACTGTCTGTTCAGTGGTCCCTCCTGCATTACCCCCTCCATCATCTTGTCAAACTGTCTCGGGTGTTTAGGAACTCTCTTTTGTGGTGACTTCATGATCCATAAGTATCTCATGGTCAACCTTTCATTCTTCCATCCTTGTCACCACATTGACAAAGGACACCTCCTAGCTGGGTGGGGTGCATTACCTGGGATGGACAATCCAAGGCACGTGGACTTCCCAAGAGACCAATCTACATATCAGTGTCCTAGAGATGAGGGAGGTTCTTTTAGCGTTGGAGGCCCTTCATTCCCTTCTTCCTCTGGGGACAATTCCGATTCAGACTGACAACGTCTGTTTTGTGGTATCTCAACAAACAAGGTGGAACCAAGTCCTGCCCCTTTGTCAAGAAGCAATGAGCAATCAATAAACAGAGAAAAAAGTTCATAGTGTATGTAGTTATTTCATGAGATATGTGATATTAAGAATGGAAATAAGAGACAGAGAAGAAGAAGAAGAGTGATACTTAAAAGAGGTTTACAAGCTAAAAAGGTTTCAAGTTTTGGTGATAACATATGACTTAAGGGGCTAAATCAGGGAGGATGAGGGCAACGGCAGGACCAGCGAGTATGTAGGAACTCTCTAGTGGCAGTTTTGAATTGACCTGAATGTTTGAGGGACCTGATTTCTAGTGGTAATTTACTCCATGATATGGTAGGATTGTAGCTGTAGAGGTTAAAGCCAGTTTTAGACTTAGGTTTGTATACAGGTTCATAGATTATTACTAGGCTAACTACCTTTGTGGGCCATTTTAAGCCTAGCTAATTACCAAACATGAGAATCAAACCCTGCACCTTGTGTCTGTAAGGAAAACACCTTAACCATTATGCCAACCTCCCACCCTTGTAGTAGGTTAAGGTCAGAGCTACTTAGGGACCTAGTGGGGGAATATTGAGAGATGAGAGGAGATAGGTTAGAGCAGAAAGATTTCAGGTATAGCATAGAGTGAATTATTTGTAGTTGAAAGAGTAGAAGGTGGTGAGGTAATGACAGCCAGTTTAAGTATCTTAGTGAAAGACAATGATGCAATTTATAAGTTTGGTGAGCAACAAATCTGGAAACCTTCTTGTAGATAGTCTCTAGTTTAGTTAGTAGTGAGGAGTTAAGATTGGTAAAAATTTGCAGCTGTATAGATGGCAAGGTAGGAGGTACGCATGAGAGAGGGTTATTTTTGCTTTGTTAGTTAGAAACTTTTTGTTTTGATAAAGAAGGCCAAGTTTTGGTGTGTCTTTTTTATGCAGCTGTTTACATGTAGATCAATCTTGAGTTGGTCATTTATTGTTACTCTTTGTTTTGCACTAGGTTCAACATTAATTGGGGTGTTAATGAGGAACAGTATAGAACATGTGATTTAAGGTGGGTGAATTTCTTTGGGAGAAATATTAAGAGTTTTGTCTTTTTAGGTTTAAGAATTAGTTGGTTGTCACAGAGCCAGGATTCAAGTGAGTTAAAAGATACTTGAGTTGTAGAGATCAGGCCAGAGGGAGTATGTGCAATGGTGATGACGATTGAGTCATCCATGTATTGTACAAGGGATGACTGTGGACAGGAGGTGTAGAGTAGATTAGTGAATATATTGAATAGTAATGGGTCAAGGATAGATCCTTGGGGGATGCCCATTTTGACAGGAAGAGGAGGGAGAGAGCTGAGAGCCATTTTACTGATTGCAGACGGTCAGTGAGATAGCTGGAAAGCCAGGTAATAGTAGAGGTAGAGATGTTTAGGTTAGACAGTTTGTTCAGCAGAAGAGGGTGAGAGACCGTCTCAAAGGCTTTTGACATGTCGAGGAATAGGCAGAAGACCAGCTTATTATTGTCTGTGGGTAGAGAAATAGTGTTAATGAAGCATATAAGGGCAGTTGTAGTGCTATGTTTAGGGCGGAAGCCATGCTGTGTAGGTGCGAGCAAGTTTTCCTGAAGAAGGTATTTCATGACTTGCTTGTGTATGCATTTTTCCAGTACTTTTTGAGAGTGGTGAGAGGATTGTGATGGGTCTGAAGTTTGTAATGTCATTGGAGTTACCTCTTTTGTGAATGTGTATGATGTAGAATTCTTTCCAGATAGATGGGGCCTTAGATTCTGACATGGAGCGATTTATTAAGAGTGATACAGAGAGGCCAAGGGATTCGGCAGCAATTTGTAGGAAATAGGGAGGCAGGTTGTCAGCAGAAACAGAGCAGGGTTTAAGTTTAGAGAGTAAGGATTTTATATAGTTAATGGGTGCAGCTGTAAGAGAGAAAGTGGCAGAGGAGTTGAGAATAGGAGAGGATTTGGAAATGTTAGTTGTGTTGGTAGTAGAGGAAAAGGAATTTATCAACCTATGTCATAAGTGACAATTTAATAAAGATGTTTCTTGTTTAACTCTTTCACTCCAATGGAGCTTAGAAAGTCTGCACTGTAACGTCCAATGGGCAGAGCCTATGCCTTGTAACAGAGTTAAATTATGTCCTCATATTTCAAACAAATATTGATACGTCTGGAACCATAGTGGTTATGAAAGAAGTATAAATGTTAAATTCTTCAGCCTAAACTATTTTTATAGTGATAATATTCTTCAGGTTCTAGGTCTTAAACTGAAATTTATAAGTTACAGTAAACACAGTAATTATTACATTTGTAATATTTTGTAAAAATGTACATTATCTTGGCAACAGCTCAAGTCACACACACTGTCAGCAGCATTTTATTCATCTAGCTGAAAGCTTTCATATGAGGCAAAGGAGTTCTGTCTATGTTACTTAGCTGTTGAGATGTTTAGAAAAATGTGAAAATTATATCTATATATATTATCATCATAAATTATTTTGTATAATTATCATCAATCCAACAATACATAAGTTGATCGATTCCTGCTTTACCTTAAAACTCCCTCCTCCATAAAACAGTATTCTACATGTATTGTTCCCACAGTTTCCATTTTTTCTATGTTGTTTGCTCCTACACTTTTCTAAAAACCCCACTTCCAGTTCTTTTATCTTTTTATAACATTCAGTACTTCATATACAGTTGGTTTAGATTTTGATTTCCATTTTGTAGAAACTGTTTTTTGGTAGCCACCAGAATTAAATTTCAAAATGCCTTACTATGTCTAGCCAAATCAGATCCTGTAATGCAGCTCAAAAAAAATTCTCCTTAGTTACACCCATTTGTTCACCCAATATTTTTGAAGAAGTACTCCGCAGGGAATTTTTAAAGTCTGCTAACTCATTATAATCCTGCACTAGATTCTTCACAGAACAATTTCAGAAGGGAGTCATTATGGTTCCTACCCCCTTGGGTCAGGAACACCATCCATCTACTACTCCTTCACTAATAACAACTCCTCTGACAAAATCTATTACAGTCCTATCATTTGAGCATTCCGGGCCCTTCTTTGCCAGATCTGAAGGCAGCTTTGTCCTTGAATCTGACTGCTCCTCTGGACTACTCCCAGAGCCAAAGCTTGCAGGTTAGATCTGAGGGGATAGGATCAACTCTGAGGTTTTTAGAGCCACCTCTACCTCTTGGAGCTTCAGCGTTGGATGGCTCAGCTCTGGCTTCTGCCTTAGGCAGACGGCTCTCAGATAGAGGGGAAGTGACAGCCAGAAACTCGCTTTCTTGGCTTTGTTGACTTCTTTCTCTGCTGAGAGGTCTGCTTTTGAGGTTATGAAAAGGGTTTTCTCTGCTCTGGCAGGTCAGGCAGGTTCCTCCCCCTCTGATTCTCCCTCAACATCTCAGCTGACTTTGCACTGTGATCCTCAGCATTCTAGTCCATGGGGACAGCCAGCCAAAGCTTCCAGACCACCCAGTGGGGTATTGTCATGTATTCTGATACTTCTCTGGATCATCCCACTGAAGAAGTCTCTAGGAAGAGTATGTGCAAGAGAATGCATTTGGACTCCTCAAGTAGTCCGTCTAAGAGGATGCTGACTTTGATGAGGGAGGAGGGTCTTCCAAATTACCACCTGATGACATCTCATTTGGAGACATCCTTGAGATCCTTAAACAAAAGGGTGGTTGGTCTACCCAAAACCCAGGTCCTGAGGAGTCAGTATTTCTCAAAGCTTTTGGGACTGGCTTGTCTACCTTCTGGGTTGCTCTGCCCACTGATGAACTTATTGATTTGGTTTCTAAGTGGGTGTGGAAGGAACCTGATATGAGTGAGCTGATCCCCAAGGACCAGACAGGATTCTGGTTCCACCAGTAGGAAGAAAACATTGGAGTAATGTTATGGAAATGACAGCGGTGCTTTTGGCATTGCAAGCATTCTAAAACTGTCTTTCTCTCGGAACAGTTGCGATCCAAATGGACAACACGTCAGTAGTTTGGTACATCAACAAACAAGGGCGAACCAGCATCTTACCTCCTGTGTCAAGAAGCCCTGAGGGTGTGGCAATGAATGACTTCTTCCAACCGTTTTCTAGCTGCAGCGCATATTCTGGGGAAGTCCAGTGTGATAACAGACAAACTGAGCACATCCATCTTACTACCTCACAAGTGGTCTGTCAACAGCAGAGTGACAGCCATGATTTTCCATCAGTGGGGCCAGCTTTTCTATGATCTTTTTGCTTCTCTCCTAAACTACAAGTGCAGCAGCTTCTTTGCCCTAATCCTCCCCCCAGGGGAGTCACCAAGGGATGCTCTACTCCATGATTGGCCCCCTGATCTTCTGTATGCTTATTCCACGACTCCTTTAATTCGCAATTTTCTTCAGAAAGCAACCAGCAAAGTCATCTTTATTGCTCCTTACTGGCCTTGCCAAATTTGGTTTCCCTTCCTTTGGCCTCATCTTTTATACCAACCTTGGATTCTGGATCCACCTCCAGACCTTCTGTCTGACCTGATAAGCATGGTTCACCTGGACATCTCAAATCTCAAACTGACTGCATGGTTTCTCCGTTTCCATTAATAGCCAGGCATCCTACGCTCTCTTTGCCTGTCTGTTCTATACTGTTATCTTGTCGTAAACCCTCTACAAGGAAACTCTACAGAAGTAAATCAAGAAGATTGATTTATTGGGCAGTGCAGGATCAGGTAGACCCCTTCTCAGCCCTGATTCATGTTGTTCTTGAATTTTTAATTGGTTTATTCAAAGAGTGTGCTAGTTCATCTACTATTAAAGTTCAGCCATCTCTTGCTTTCATTTGGGCTTTCAAAATTCCTTCCTGGCTTCCTCTAAACTGTGCAAAGCCTTTCTGAAAGGTATCCTTCTACTTAGACCTCCTTATAAAGATCTTATACCACCATGGGATCTAAATTTGGTACTGCAAATCTTAACACATTCTCCCTTTTAACCTGCAGCTAAATGTGAATTAAAATTTCTGACCTGGAAAACTCTCTTTTTAGTTGCAATTACATCTGCTAGAAGAATTTCAGAACTTCAGGCCTAATCTTCTAAGCCCCCATACTTGATGTTTCACAAGCATAGGGTCAACTTGTGTATCAGTGCTTCCTTCCTATCTATGGTGGTGTCAGAATCCAACATTAACCTGCCAATATTTTTTCCAAACTTTACAAATAAAGGAGGATATTTGCTGAGTGCACTCACTAGATGTTCATAGGCAATTACATTTCTACCTGCATATAACAAAAGAATTTAGGAAGACAGACCAGCTGTTTGTTTCCTTTGCACATAACAAGTTGGTTGAATCAGTTACAAAGGTAACTCTTACCAGATGGTTGATGGATTGCATTTCATTTGTTTACAGCAAATTGACTCTCCCAGTACCAAAACCAATAAAAAGTCATTCAGCAATAAACCAGTAGAGTGTCAATACTTGACTGGATTCTGACCAACAGCCCAGTTGTTATCTGTCAGTCAGGGTGGCTTCCAGACAGCCTGAGTGATCATTTACCTACCTTTGTAATAAGACATCACACATACCAGGAAAAGCCCATAAATTACCAGATATAAGGAACAAGAAAAACTTCAATCTATTAATACACTAAAAGGATGTAATTGGACTCCTCTTAAGAACCTCAGTCTTGACAATGCAGTTCACTATTTCAACTCTACCTTCTTAGAGATTTTAAATTCATAGGCCCCTCTCAGAACTATCAGAGTCAAATCCAATTACACACCCTGGATCAGTAGAGAGACTGGATGTCTGCTGAAAGCCAGAGATAAAGTTTGGCCCCACTGGCACAAAACTCGATCCCATACAGACAAACAGGCATATCTTGAACTCCGTAAGAAGTTTAAGAAAGTGTCAAAACAGACAAAATCAGCTAGTATCACACTATTCAAACTAAATATCAAAACATTTCTGGACAGCCATTAACAACATTCTCCGTCCTGGAAAATCAGACACTCTTCCTCCAACCCTATCTAATCCCAAGCTTAATGTTGCCACCCACTTTTTAACAAATTCTTCACTGAATCTATTCTTGTACTACCTAACTGTGAAAGCTGTCTATCTTCCACCCAACCACCCAAATCTCAGAGCCATCTATCCTCCAACCAACCATCTAAATACCATATTAAAAGTAATGGTTTTACTTTCCATCCTTTTTCTACTGATACAATTAGGAAACTTCTTAAGAAACTTAAACCTACCACCTTAGCGACAGATAAACTGCCATCTGAATTTTTAGAAATAGCTGCTGACACCATTGCCTACCCTGTATCCATTCTTATTAACCATTCAATATCGAAAGTCTTGCCCCTGAAATCTGGAATATTTCTTACATTATATCACTCCATAAAGGGAGTAACTCAAGAGAGTTAACCAACTATCAGCCAATAGCAATTCTGTCTCCTCTATCCAAAATACTGGAGAGGTGTATACACACAAATTATGGATTACCTCAACACCCGCAACCTTCTCACTAACACTCAACATGGCTTCAGGCCCCGTCACAGTACCACAACAAGTATGTCATTCACTTATTTAGTAAACAACCACAGAAATAATGGCAACTATGTCTATGCTATCTTTCTTGACCTCTACAAGGCATTTGATATGGTTAACAATAACAAACTCATTAAATCCCTCTCTGAATTGAATCTTAATAAATCCACCATCACCTGGTTTCAAAGCTATTAAACAGGTAGACAACAAGCAGTACAGTGGAAGCAAGAACTCTCTCCTTTATTACCAGTCACACTGGGTGTTCCCAAAGACTCCATTCTTGGTCATTTACTTTTCTCTGTCTTCACCAACAACCTCCGTACCTCTTCTCTACATGCCACAGTCATCCAATATGCTGATGACTCAACACTAATCTATTCCTTTCCTTCTCTGCAAGAACATCAATTACAAACACAGGCCTTTTTCCTTTCTGTACAAGAATGGCTTACCAACTCTCAGCTAATACTAAATCCCAATAAAACCAGTATTCTCATATTCCAGCCTACTAATCACTCTGCTTCTACACCCACATTTACTATCACGTCTAGCAACAAAACTACTCTCTCCTGTTACTCAGTCCAAACTTCTAGGAGTTGAGATAGACTCCAATGTGAAATTTGAGATTCACATTTCATACTCACCATAAAGAAAGTGCATAAAAAATTGGGGGAGGGGGAACTATACAGAAATAAACAATTCCTTGCAAGCAGCACCAGGGCTAAAATTGCACAAACACATCTCATCTCTACACTGCTATATGCCTCCCCTATCCTAACCAATTGTAGAAGATCAGATACAACTAAACTTGATGCCCGCTTTAACAAAATGACAAAGTTCATCACCAATAGCCCACATTAAACACACCACTGCTCAGCCCTGAAACAACTCAATTGGCTGGAACTCCCCCATCTACTTCTCTACAACCAGCTGATATTTACTCATAAGATTCTTTACTACCCTGAGAAAACCCCTGCATTGCAAAACTTGGTGCATTCTTACTCCAGTACCAGCATCCTTCACTCCAGCAATAAACCTCTCCTTCAAGTCACCAAAGGCAATAACTCTGCAGGAGCTTTCCTATATTCTAATTACACAGCTAAAAATGGAGCTCCACCTACTAATATATCAGCCACAACATCCTTAGCTCAGTTTAAGACATCTCTAAAATCACACCTAAAAGCCAACTGGATTTGTAATTGTGATTCCCCAGGCTAGTCTAACTCCATCTCCTTCTTGCTCACCTGGAGCAAACACCATTCCCTTATTGTCTGGCAGTTGTGCTCTCTGTATCTTACAAGTATTATTCCTTCTTCTCCTCTCAACAGCTACTCCTGCTCCTAAGTCTAGACAGATGGAATATACTTTACATTAGTATAATGCTACATCATACTGAATGTTTTTTGATTGTTTTAGTTTAAGGTATTCATTTTGTAAGTGTTTCATGTACCCTCTCTCAATCTACTTTAGATTATGTATAGCAAATGAATTACCATCTGATTTGTATGCTATGTTAAATGTATAGTCTTGTGCTTCTGTACCTGTGTAATTGTACTTTATCAATCTGTGTTATATGTGGAACTTTTCTTCCCAGGCCTCCGCTGAAAAAGGACTTGTGTCCAGTCGGACTTTCCCCATAACCAAATGTAAAATAAATAACTAAACTAGATCTTTGGCTACTTCCACTGTAGTCCAGTCTAGCGCATCCTTGGGCGATATATGTGCATCTGCTCCTGGGTCAAATCGCCATACCTTTATGACTTATTACAAATAAGATTTGGTCTCAACGGGAAGAGTGGCCTTTGGCACAACTGTATTCAGAAATATCCTTCCTTAGAGTCCACCCAGGAATTTAGGCAGCTGGGTAATCTGTCCCATCCATTGAGCAATGAATGAAAATTAACAACATCAGATAAAGAAGTTATGTACGTACCATAATGTTCCATCTTTGTTGTGCATTTTCACTCTTCCTCAACTCCCCACCCTCCACCCCCCTCCATTTCTCACAAATGACTTCTGGAGTAATGATATGTCCCTGGTGTTGAATTCCAGTTATGGCAATTCTTTTATAGTTTTGCTCTCTCAAGCTGTAAATCTGAGGGGTATTAGGTATAGTGCATTACGGGTAGGAAAGGAGTTTGCTGGTGGCCATGACCTAGTCTAAAGGATGAGTAGGATCCAAGTATCAGATCAGAACCCATCCGTTGAGGAAGAATGAAAATGGACAACACAGATAGAACATTATGGTAAGTACATAACTTCTTTTTAAGGAACAATGACTGGAAACCAGTTCTGTCAGGGTATAAATGTTTTTACTGTAACACATTTTAACAAATAATCAGGTCGATTTGATAGGGATTAAAGACAGTTATGAGACCTGTGATTATTACATGTTCAACAAAAACACTAATACTCTAGATTGTGTAACTGTGACAATAAAGACACCCTGGAACCTATAACAATTGTTGGAGTGTACCAACCACCAAAGTCAAGTGCTAATAACCTAGATGAATTCATACATTTCTTGCATGAAACACAGGAGGGAAGAATAGGTTCATAGGTTCATAGGTTCATACTAGGCTATCTGCCCTAGGGCATTTATAAGCCTAGCCAGAATGTGTTTGGCTTTCGCCACCCATTTTAAATTTATTTTGCTATGCCCTTTTTCGAGGTT
The DNA here is from genome assembly GCF_019279795.1 of Protopterus annectens. NCBI lineage: Eukaryota > Metazoa > Chordata > Ceratodontiformes > Protopteridae > Protopterus > Protopterus annectens. Next base: position 776,732,445 of record NC_056739.1, on the reverse strand, counting down.
AGTATACTGTGCCTCTGTCTAACATTGACACAGAAGTGATACCCGGGGTAAACCTATGATCTCCCATCCACTCATCAAGATTCCTCTTGAAGAGAGTCAATGAGGGACTCTGCCTAACCTGGACTGGGATTTTATTCCAGAGTGAAGGGAGCCTCTGGGTTATGAATCTGTCCTCCAGCATGTCCTATTTATTTCAGTGCTGAGGTTCAAGTCTCGCTTAGCTCTATGGGATTTGGATTTTCTGAGGTGCAGCATGTCCATTAATTCGGGTTGGACATGGCTTTATATGTCAGGCACAGATCGCCTCTGAACAGGTGGTATGCCACTGAGTAGAGCTGGAGTTTCTTTAACCGGGCAGCATATGGCATCTGTTTGAGCCCTTTGATCCTCTTGGTGAGGTACTTTTGGGGTCTTTCCAGTTGCTGCAGGTGTCTGGTAAGGTACATCCCAAAAGGGGTATTGTACTCAATTATGGGCCTGATGAGGGATGAGTAAAGAGGCACGATGACCTCCCTGATCTAGATGTGAATCCCTTCATGATTAGGTGGGCTATATAAAATGTTTTTCTAACCACTTTGGCCACGTGGTTGTCAAATGAGAGATTGCTATCAACTTGGGTCCCCAGGTCCCTAATTACTTCTTCTGTACTTAATGGATTACCACCTATGTGGTAATTTGTGGGCACTTTGTTTTTGCCAAAGGGGATGACTATATACTTTTTGGTATTTAGCTTGAGGCCATGGCACTGGCACCAGTTGTCTGTTTCTATGAGGCCCTTTTGGAGGATGCTTGTGTCGGCTGGAGAGTCGATTATGGTGCCCAGTTTGCAGTCATCTGCGAACTTGGTCAGCCACAGTCCTTCCGTGTTGGCCTGTACCTCCAAGAAATATATACCGAACAAGAGAGGTCCCAGGACTGAGCCTTGTGGGACACCACTTGTAACTGGTTTGGAGTCTGACATGGCTCCAGCAATTCTAACCATGTGGGTTCTGTCCTTGAGCCAGTTTGCAATCCATCTAGTGACATAGGGGTTTATATTTAAGCTGGTGAGCTTATCTATAATGCCCGAGTGGGGTATTGTATCAAGGCTTTTGCGAGGTCCAGGTAGGCTGTGTGGACCACCTTCCCTCGTCAATGGCCTTGGTGACTGTTTCAAAGAAATCAACCAGGTTTAAGAGGCAGGATCTGCCCTTAACAAAGCCAAACTGGGTAGGATCCAGTATTTGTAGGTCCCCAATATCTTTATTTATGAGGTCCATGATGATCCTTTCCATAGCTTTGCAGACCAAGCTAGTCAGGCTTATGGGGCGATAGTTTCCAGGATCCGTTGAGGCACCACCTTTATGGAGAGGGACCACTGTTGCTGTACGCCACTCTTTGGGCACATATCCTGTAGTAAGGCTGAGATTGAACAGTAGTTTTATGTTTGGGTTTAGCTCTTCTTGAAGTTCATGTAGGATGCAGCCCGGGATACCATCTGGTCCCACTGATGCTGTGTTTTTTGCTTTGGAGAGGGCGGCTCTTACCTGAGCATCTGAGATGTCAGGGGTGCAGCACTCTGCTGGGATAGATATTTGCCCTTTTGGTGGGGAGGGGGGGGTGAGAAGTTTGCGCTGAACCTGTCAGCTAGGATGTTGGCAATGTCTGTGGGTTCAGTGTATTTTTTGTCATTTTGGACTAATTCTGAGCATATCTGGGAATTACCACCCTGGTTCCTAACATAACTAAAGAAAGCCTTGTGATTATCCTTAATGTCCTGTGCAATATTTCTCTCGAAGCTGGCCTTAGACAATTTATGTGTGCCCGTAGTTTTTTGCTAATACTGATCAGTGATGCCTTCCCTTTTTGTGATTTTGCTCTATCATTTAGTAGCTTCCTCCTTCTATTGTATATTTTGTTTATGGCTGGGGTCCACCAGACAGGACGTCTGCCTTTGGAGGATTGGGTCTTGGTTTTATTTGGGATCGCATGATCCATGCATTCCTGAAGGTGTTCATAGAATGCGTTTATAAAGGATTCTGCGGTCTGGGCCGTATTTTCCACAGGCCCGGGGGCTTTGAAGGATTCCACCTCAGTTTTGAGGAGTGTGAAATTTGCTTTAGAGAAGTTTTTCACTGTGGTTTTCTGGGCTAGGGGTGGGGTCAGGATGTGAATATCCAGTGAGATTAGTTTATGGTCTGATCTTACCAGTGAGGGATACACTTCTAGTCTGGAGCATAGTGTCCCCATGTTGGTGATGATCAGGTCCAGTATGTTTTCCCCTCTTGTGGGAGTGGTAACAAGTTGTTCCATAGCATTTGAGTTTATAAATTCTAGGAACCTTTGGGCTAGGGTGTTGGAGCTAGAGTAATGCTCCCAGTCTATGTTTGGGTAGTTGAAGTTGCCCAATATAATGGTGTTTGGAGAGACCTTCAAATTTTCCAGTGTTCTCAGGAAGGCCGAGTGGGGTTCCTGGGTTTGGGAGGGTGGTCTGTAGCAGGCTATAAACTGGAAGGCAGTTTTACCCACTGTTAGTTGCACATGGATAGTCTCTGATGCTTCGTGCTTTGCCACCAACCTGGAGGTGTGGGTATCTTTGATGAATATCGATACTCCCCCTTCCTTTTGTGGTTCGGTCCAAGTTTTGGGGCGAAAAGCATGGTATGAGGTATAACCTGGTAGTGCTGGGGTGCTCTCGGGAGCCCTGAACCAGGTTTCTGTTACTGCACAGATATCGATGTTCTCCATGCTAAGGAGAGTTTCGAGTCGTGCATCTTGAGGTTTAGACTTCTGGCGTTGAGTAGCATTACTCTTAGTTTCTTATCCCTTGTGATACCTATGGAGGTGGGTTTGTCTTTTGAGCCTTGCCTAAAAAGGCACTATGGGGTAGCAAGAGCCTTTGCCAATATCCGAAAGCCCAGGGTGACAGGTGCAAGCCGCCCTAGCGAAGCATCGTGGCTTGTCGAGCATATCATCCCAAACTGACAGGCATTGGATCCCCTTTGAATGACACCAGTACTTAAGCCAATTGTTGAAATTGATCATCTTGTCTGCATATTGTGGCATCATTCTTGGTGAGGGTAAGATGCTACTCAAGGTCAGGGTCATACCAGCCTGGGCTACATGCTCAGAGAGCTCCTTTATGTCTCTTTCCATGTAGTCCAGGGAGATACGCCTCAGGTCATTCACACCAGCATGGACAATGACTGAGTCATATTTGTACTTGCCTTGGAGTGACCTGAGTGCTTGTGTTATGTGGCGGATCCTAGCGCCCGACAGGCTGCTCACCGTGACCCTCTCCTTGTTCAGCCTGGTGAGCGGGACATCAGTGTGCCTGACGATAGAGTCACCTATTACAAGTGTATCAGATGTGTTGTTTAGTCTTAAGGGCTGTGACTGTTTGGCACACTGGCTTTGTGAGATATGTGTTGCACATGTTTTGTTTTGGGGTAGCGGCTGCTTGGGTGTCTGCTTTGGAGGTCTCTGCTGCTTCAGCAGATCTTTATTTAGAGCCTCCAAGTATGTTTTTGTGTGATTATGTGTTTGGTTTGCTGTCGTGGTAGGTCTATGTGAGACTGGAATTGTAGTGAGTGTGGTTTCCTTCTCCTCCTGACTGGTTATGCCAGTACTGAGTTGAGAGAGCTTAACCTCCAGTTTGGCTATATGGTTGCATCTCTCACATGTGTTGGAATTTGTTGGGAGGAGGAGAGGGTTGTCTGTGTAAATGAGGCAGTTGTAACATTGCCTCAAGATTCCCAGATTCACCAGCTGGACCGAGAGGAGATTGACAACTGACCTTTGGACATGCTAGAATAATATTGGGAATTCCTTAATAATTGAAAACCAGGGCCAGTGGGGAGTGAGGGTGTAGTGCTTTTAATTTTTAGTGCTGACTTATATAATTGCTTTAGTGAGCAAGTGCCAGGTAACTTAAGTGCAATGTGTTACAGGTAACTTAAATGCAAAAGCGACAAACAGTAACTTTCTTTCAAGTGAAACAAGGAAATAAGTACAGTAAGCAATGCAGATATCACTAGTGATCCACAGAAGCTGAGAAGCCTCAGATTAGGTGGAATTAGCATTCCAGGGAAATAACAAGCAAACAAACAACAAGCATATAAACAAAGCTAGATTCAGCAGGCCTGGATCTAGTCTATGCTACAGCAAACAAGGTGTACCAATTTCAGTAAGATACAGTTCAAATATTCAGGCAGTATAAACCTTTAACCAGAAATTCCCAGCTCAGAAGGGCAGAGTCCAACCTCTTCTCCCACAAGAGTGCAGACCACAAACCTTCTTAATGTAAAATAACTGGCCTGAAGCCCAAGTGCTTAAACCAGAACTAATACACTTTAAGAATAACAGACACTGGGCTCTCAATCAGCAGTTCCCAACTTAGAAGGATGAAAGCTACCTGTCCTGCCACCACAGTGCATGCCACAAACCTTCCTAATGTAAAACAACTGGTCTGAAGCCCAAGTGCTTAATCCAAAAGACTTAGAATGATAGCTACACTTTAATCAAGTTACTACCAAGCAGTAATAAATACCATTGAATACTTTAGAGAATGCCTGGATTAGTGCTCAAGTTACACAAACAAAGCTAGATCCAGCAGGCCCGAATCCAGTCTATGCCACAGCAAACAAGGCACACCAACTTCAGTAAGAAGCAGTTCAGATATGCATGCACTATAAGCCTTCAACCAGAAATTCCCAGCTCAGAAGGGCAGAGTCCAGCCTCTCCTCCCAGAAGAGTGCAGACCACGAACCCTCTTAATGTAAAATAACTGGCCTGAAAGCCCAAGTGCTTAAACCAGAATTAGTACACTTTTAGAATAACAGACACTGAGCCCTCAATCAGCAGTTCCCAACCTAGAAGGATGTAAGCTACCTGTTCTGCCACTACAGTTCAGACCACAACCCCTCTCAGTGCAAAACTGGTCCGAAGCCCAAGTGTTTAAACCAAAAGGCTTAGAATGAGTTACACCAAGCAGTAATAAATACAATTGAGTACTTTTAAGATGATGCAAAAGTAAAAAAAAAAGTAGGTAGAAACACAAGTACAGTAAAAGCAGATTATTATTTTTTTTTCTGAACAAGTGCTGAGATCAAAGAAACAGATTTGAGTGCTGAAACTAGAAAACTGGCTAGTTATAAGAAAAAAAAACTAAGCTAGAAGGCTTCCCTCCAACACAGAAGGTCTTGGGGGCTCAGAAGCCTACAAATAGTCTATACCACTTAACAGGAAAGGCAGGAAACAAGCTTAATTTTTTTTCTGTTTCCCAGATGCTCTCTTTGTACACAGTAGGAGTGCCTGAAATCAGAATATGATCTCACTGCACTCAGTTGAGTGAGCAAATGAGATGGGCCCAGAAGGAGTATCCAAACACAAATTTACAAGAGGGGCGGGCAGTTGCAAGGCCACTAAGATTAATTGAAGAGCAGAGTCAAAACTTCCAGTTCAGTTAATATTCCTTCCACACAGTTAAAATAAATTTAAATACTGTATTTTTTGAAAAAAAAGAGCAGATAAAGGTACTTAAATTCTCTTATATGTCCAGTTGAATACAGCAAGTTCTTAGCCGGCCAAAGCTGAGGTTTTTAAGCAGAAAATATTTCACACTGTACCACTTAAATAGGCAAGGACAGGAAATCAAAGAATGTGACTACCCCACACACCTGTAATTACTAGCAAATAACAAAATTCAGCAAACACTGACTAACTTCCAGTTCAGCTAATATTCCTTCCACACAGTTAAAATCAATTTAAATACTGTATTTTTTTAAAAAAAGAGCAGATAAAGGTACTTAAATTCTCTTATACGTCCAGTTGAATATAACAAGTTCTTAGGCCAAAGCTGAGGTTTTTAAGCAGAAAATATTTCACACTGTACCACTTAAATAGGCAAGGACAGGAAATCAAAGAATGTGACTACCCCCACACCTGTAATTACTAGCAAATAACAAAATTCAGCAAACACTGACTAACTTCCAGTTCAGCTAATATTCCTTCCACACAGTTAAAATCAATTTAAATACTGTATTTATTTGAAAAAAAAGAGCAGATAAAGTGGCTGGGGACTTGTATTCACCAGAAACAGACTGGAATAATATTGATTCAACAACATTAGTAAGGAAATTATTCACAATATTTGTTCAGGAACAATTGCTTCAGATGGTAAAAAACCTACAAGGGAATGGAACATACTAGCCATTGTGTTCCTAAAGAAATTACTGTTACTCCGTCAGATTTTACCACTGTTGATGTGTAGTGATCATGCGGTTATGAGGGTTAATTTGTTGCTAGATAATTCTGCCTAACTGAAATCTAAAGCAATACACAGAAGAGTAATTACAGTTTTTATGGAAGCAAAACAGTCACTATGTAAAACTTGAGTATGAAATAACAGTATGGAAACCTTACAAGAAAACAAGCATGAGTGAACTGGAAAGAGTATAGCAGAAATATACCAAGTGTATCCATGGATGTGAAAATTTAAGTTATGAAAGACTAAAATATCTAATCTTGTACAGTGTCTCTTACAGATATTTAAGAGGAGATCTTATTCAGGTATATGGGGCATTTAGAGACAACTATATCTGGGAATGTTTGGGATTATCAAAAAGTACTAAACAATCATCAGACAACCTATGCAGAAAATTCTGTAGGAATGAGAAGTGTTCTAATTATCTGAGAGAGCAGCTGATGCAAGGAACATACTACTAAATTACATTACAGCAAGTATGGGTTCAGATATTTTTAAGAACAGGCTGGACACTTTTTTTGGGAGCAAGTGTTTTGGTATATTGGCAGGCTTAGTAGGGTATTAATTCCCGTGCTTGAAATATTTGTATTTATGTAAGAGAAACTTATTAGGCACAACCACCACCAGTACCAGAGGAGCAGTCCAGGTTTCCTTCCGACATCAGGAACTTCTTCACTTTATACAAGATTAGGAAAAACAGCCAGATTTAAAAATAAAAACAGAATGGGAAATGTTCTGTAGTTGATTAAATAGTTATAGCAACTTCACAGAAAGAAATAATGACAACAGTAAAAGAAATATATAAATAGAACACGAATATATGAAAAAGTTTGTATTATCTTATTAGAGAGAAAATGAGTAAATACTACCGAAAACAGCTAAAAATCGTATATGAAAAAAGTATGTAAAAATACATTGCTGTAGCAACTGGTAGATATCATATTGATGGATTAGTGGCATCTACTGGTAAGAGATAGACTGCAACCAAAAATATTAAAAATATGTATTTATTCGTCTGTTTTCTGGGAACGACCGACTGTGATTGATCCCATTTTCACTGGAGTCCCTTGGAAAAAATCTCCACCTTTATTTCAGATGCAGATGCAGAGAACATTACAAAATACATATATAATGTAACGTAGTAGGAGTTTTTCACTGTACAGGGAGAATAAGCTGTACATTTTTGCAACTACAAAATATAGAAGAAATTCTCTCTCTGTATGTGTGTGTGTGTGTGTGTGTGTGTGTGTGTGTGTGTGTGTGTGTGTGTATATATGTATATATATATATATATATATATATATATATATATATATATATATGGGTTCACTATAGAATCCTGAGATACTAAAATCTCCAAATTTCAGTATTTCAAAATTCTATATCCCGAAAGCTTAAAATCCTGAAAAACCATAACCGCTAAATTTAAAACCGCGAACCTACACTAGAAATACAGCACACACATACACACACTGTCCCCCCACAATCAAACATACAATCCTACACTACAGACAAGCAGGGGGGCAAGCCCCCCTGCACCCCCCCACCCCCCTACTTATATATACTAACTCCGAGATTGCACAATCACACACACAAAGGTAACTCACAGCCACACATTTCACAGCCCCTTGCACACACACACACATATCACAGCCAAAACACACACTAACGTACACTAAAGCCCCCGACCAACACACTCATACATGCTTACCTGAACGTACACCTGTCCATTCACACACCGCAACACCAGAAGCTCCAAACTTCGGGTTTTGAATTTCGCACTTCTGATGTTTCAGGATTTCAAGCTTTTGGGATATAGAATTTCAAAATACTGAAATTCGGGATTCTACAGTGAACCTATATATAAATATATATATATATATATATATATATATATATATATATATATATACATATATATTAAAACATTGTGGCATTTTTCACTGTGAATCAGATTTATATATATATATTAACACTGTATGTACAGTTTAGAATCTACAATTGATTTTGAAATTGAACATATACAGTTAATAGAAAGAGAGATATATGTTTAGAGATATGTTAGAAATAGTTTGGTTGTCGTATTAATTTAAAACAAAAGCATAAACAGCCTCCAAGTTTAATATCAACCTCCTGTCTTTTATCTTATAATTAATGTTTATCAAATTTATTAGGCAATGTTGAAAACACTTTGCCTTTAAATTAGAAAATAGCTTGAGGATGTTGCATTTTACATTTTACTAATGCACCTTGTTCATGTGAGCATCTTAGATTCCTTTCTGAGATGCAAAGAATGCCACTATTTAAATGGACTAGACATTTCTCCAACAGAAAATGCTGCACATATGTAGATAGATAAATAAATAACCCACTCTGTACTGCAGGTAACCGAATGGCAGAAACCTTCTTGTATTTTTTGATGTAAAAGTTTAACCACATACAGGCAAAACACACAGTTGCCATAAGAGAAACATCCTACAGCCTTTGTCCCAAATAGAAGAGGGAAAGTTGATTACCTCTTGTATTATTCCTGTATGTGAACATGTATTTATTAGGCACTAGGGAATTAAAAACCTACCAGCAGTCAATATTAGCAATTTTTTCCAACATTTCTCTCACCTTATGGATATTGCTACCATATGTGGTTATGAATCTTAAATGACCTGTTTTCTTAACACTGTGTGTGAACAAGATAATACATTTGATCTCGACAAAAGTAGCTTAGCGGTTTTCTACTGACATACCAATGGTCATGCCTTGTTTTTATAAATAACTATCTTGAAACATAACAATATTCAAGTTCAACTTCTATCAGCTCACATATAATACTACCTTCTGAATTAGGGACATTAGTCTCTCTACTAAAATGTCCTATTAATCCTTCTGTTCTACTGACATTTGCTTGAGGATTAAATAAAGAGCCTTGCATCCATAGCTGCAAATATATTTATTATCACAACTGTTGACATTTTCTCATTTGTAGAACTTTTGTAGGAAGTCTTACCATCATTTATGTAACCTGGAGTGTTTTTGTACTTTTCCTTTCAATGTCATTTTAAAACCATGGATATAGGCTTTGTTTTCCATCTCCTTACTATACTCAGTGTGAAGCAGATGCTGTCAGCTTCATCTTTGTTGTCAGTTCCCCTTCTAATTTTACTGTCTCATACATCTGGCAGGTCTCATCCCATATATTGCTGCAGTGTAGTTTGCAGGATATGGAGCATTACCTTGCTAGCATATTAACCTGCTATATAGCTGTACCTATGAGTCAAGTAGTTAATATCATAAAAATTCATACACTGAATGTTATGAATTGTATTTTTACAATGAACCATTTAGAGGTTGCCTGTGTCCATTAGAGATATAGTTGGCAAATCATGGATGAATTTCCTGTTCCCCATCCAGCTGTCCAAGTTGAAATGGGTTTGGGAGGCAGTCTGCTTCACATGGATAAGGAGCCTGTTCCAGAGACGGGGTAGTCTCTGGGATACATACCTATCTCTCCAGCTGGTCCCATTTATATCACAGGTAAGTTCTAATTCCTTAGAATGGTTAATTCTGGTGCTGTTTGTTTTGTGGATATGCAGGGTGTCCATCAAAGTGTGGTCTGACAATACCTTGTATACCAGGCATAGATATTCCACCTTGAGGCAGTCTGCATAGGGTATGTTACTAAAACCCTGTATTCTTTTAGTGAGGAACCCCAGTGGACATTCCAGTTGTTGGATATGCCTGGTTAGGTACATACTAAAGGGGCATTGTACTCAATGATAGGTCTGATGAATGACAGATACAGTAGAAAAATGACTTCCTTGGACGTAGATGCCATACATTTGTTTATAAGTTGTACAACATAAAATTGTTTCCTCACTACTGTAGACACTTGATGGTCAAAGGCTAGATTACTGTCTGTGTGTGTCCCCAAGTTCCTGTCTACTGGGTCACTTCTTAGGGGTGTGTTGTCATTATGATAGTTACCAGGGTTGGATGACTTCCTGAAGGATACTATTATGCAATTTCTTGGCATTTAGTTTAATCCATAGGTCTGACACCAGTCATTTGTCTGTGTCAGCCCTTCTTGGTGAGCATTTGGTCAGTGGGGGATTCAATGACAGCTCCTAATTTGCAATCATTTGCAAATTTAGTCAGCGAGAGGCCATTGACATTGGCTTTGACTTCAAACAAGTAAATGCCGAAAGGACAGTCTCAGGACCAAAATCTGAGGTACTCCGCTTGTGACTGGCCTCTTTGTAGAGGTTGACTTCTCAATTTTAAATTCCTGGGTCCTGTGCGTGAGCCAGCTGTCTATCCACCTGGTTACAACAGAGCTTGTACCTAACCTATTGAATTTGTTAACAATACTTGAGTGTGGTAGTGTCTTCAATGCCTTGGCCAGATCAAGGTAGGCAGTGTGAACCATTTTGCCTTCATCCATTGTTTTGGTGACCTTCTCAAAGACGTCTGCCAGGTTGAGTAGGCATGAGCTGCCCTTGATGGAACCAAATTGGGTTGGGTCCAGTATCTGCAGGTTTCCTATTTCATTATTGATCTTTTCCATGATAATTCTTTCCATGGCTTTGCATTTGAGACTAGTGAGACTTATAGATCTGTAGTTTCTAGGGTTAGTAGATGGCCCAGCTTTGTGCAGAGGGATGACTGTTGCTGTTCTGCATTCATGAGGCACAAACCCTGTTTCATGTGATTTAGAAGGTAACCTGGAGTATTATCTGGGTCCACTGATGCAGTGTTCTTGGCCTTAGAGAGGGAATTAAGAACTTGTTGCCTAGTGGTAGCAGGTGGAGACATATTTGATGGTATTTCTTGAGGGAAGGTTGAGGGGGAGAGAGGGGTAAAGTTGGAGCTGAATTTGTCAGCCACTAGGTTTGCTGTATCTTCTGGCTCAAGTGTAGGTGGTCCCATTAACAATGAGCTCTGCACGCACTTGTGTATTGCCTTTGAGGTTGCAGACATAGCTAAGAATGGCTTATGGTTGTCCTTGGCCTGGGAGGCCAAATGTACCTCAAATTTGGCTTTGGTAGACTTTATTTGTCCTCTGAGTTGTTTGTTTAGTTTGATGAGAGTGCTTTTATCCTGCTGGGTGCTGCACCTCCTAATTTGTGCCATGATTTTTTTTCCTTCTGTTGTACAGTATATTGATGTTGTAATTCCACCAGGTTGGCTTGTTTTTTGAGTTAGCTCTGTACTTCTTCCTGGTGGATACAGCTGCATCTATGCAGCTATTAGCATGCTTGTATAGGGTTTTTGTGAACAGTTCCGTGTAGGCAGCAGTGTTCTCAGAGTTTATGGGGGCTTGAATTTTTTCCAGGTTATCACTTAATAGTAGGAAGTTAGCCTTAGAGTAGTTCCTGAACATTCCAGGCTTAGATGGAGTTTCAAGTTTTATTTTAACTTCAAAGGAGACCATTTTCTGGTGTGACCTTACCAGAGAAGACATTACACTAGAGATTGTGTAGAACTCTCCTATATGAAGACTAGATCCAGTATGGTTGCACCTTTATAAAATCTAGGACTCCCTGTGCCTGTATGTTTGGTGTCAGACATAATTCGCAGTTAATAATGGAGTAATTAAAGTCACCCATGTATATGGTATTGGGTTGGATGAAGAGCGTTTTCAATAAGTTTAAATACATGATATGGGTTTTCCTGGGTCATATGGGGCGATCTCTAGCTCGCATCACTTTAAAGGAAATGGTATGGGATTTTTCCTATGGTGATTTGAATTTGGAGAAGCTCAAGTGCATTGTCCTGTTTGACAAGCCTTGAGGTATATTTATTTTTGATGTAAATTGAGACACCTCCACCTTTAGTTCTTGTCTGTGTAGTAGTTGGTCTAAATATGCAGATGGCATTATAACCTTGCACTGTTGATGTGCTCTCCGCTGCTTTAAACCATGTCTCAGTGACAGCACAGATGTCAACCTTCTGTAGGTGAAGAGAGCTTCTAGGGAGTGCAGCTTTTTGTTTAGACTCCTAACACTGAGTATTAACACCTTTAGAATTTCTTGCTTTTGATTTGCTATGCTGCAAGTACTTTTGGTTTGTCACTACCTAAAAAGGCACTATGGGGGAGGACAATGTTTTGGCTAATGTTTGAAAGCCTAGAGGGGAGAGGTGCAGACTATCCCTGGCAAAACAACATGCTCTGTTGACCATTTCCTTCCTTCCTGACAGATATTGCACCCTCTTGGAATGACACCAGAAACTAAGCCAATTATTAAAGTCAGTCATCTTTTGTTTGTATTGTGGCCATCATCCTTGGCGAAGCTAGAATGCTGCTCAGTGCTAGGCTTATACCACCTAGGGGCACATATTCCGAAAGCTTCTTGATGTCTCTTTTCATATTGTCTAGAGATGTATGTGTTATGTCATTTACACCCACATGGACTATGAATGTGTCATACTGGTACTTGTGGTCCAGTAACCGAGTAATGTGGCAGATCCTTGCGCCGATAAACAACCGACCGTGACTTTCTCCTTACTCATCCTGATGAGAGGGACATCAGTGTATCTCAGTGTGTCTCACAGTGGAGTCTCCAATGACTTATGTGGTGGCTTGCCTTATAGACTTAGAAGTAGAGTCTTCATGAGATGTGTTGATGTGGGTGCTGTTTTGAAAGGGTGCATTTTCCGGCTGCTGAGGCTATTTGTTATATGTACTTCATCTAGGAGGTCTTTGGGGGTTTAGGAAGGTCAAATGTAAGTGCATCAGTATGTGTGGGTCCACGTGTCTTATTTGAATTATGTGCGGTGTATGCAGAATGTGTACTACTGATACCCTTATTGACATTAGGAGTCTTTTTCCTAGACAATGGAAGGGTCTATAGGCTTGTTACAGCCTTTTACTGGTAGATGCTTTGAGGAGCAACGAGACCAATCAGGAAGGTCAAACACAGACACTCATTGCCCAATCAAAAACAGTAAAGAATTAATGCACACTGCTTCTTCTCTCACCAGCAGCAAAACAGAAGCACTAATGCCAAGATGAGTACTGAAAGGCAGAATGTGGGCTCTCCAGTAATTGGTGGTCTTTGAGTAGTTGCTGATTTTAAAGGTAAGATGGAAAAATGGTTTCATATCTTAACAACTGCAGTGTGTACTAAGCAGTTAGATATGAAAGAGGGGGTAACTTAAGCTTTACTTATCTAATTGGAGAGACACAAATTTTAAAAGAGCAATATAGATTAGAAGGGGATGGGCACTTTCTATTCTGGTTGGTATACAGTGGGTTGACCAATACATTTAAGTAGCTGAAAGGGAATGCTTTCACAAAATGATAATTTTGTGCTTACTCACAATAGCCAGTGAAAGAGGAGAGATAAGGGGATATGTGGTCAAATTAAAATAAGAAGAAGGCAATGACTCACAAGAAGCACAGGTGTGTAGCAACTGAGATGTCCACAGATATACCTTATTATTATGATACAGGGCCTAAACAATGCATTTTACATGGACTGTCTGTATTCTTCAGACAGCGAAGAGGGGACCTGTATATGGCATACAAGGCATCCTCTGACCCATTATTTATCAATGTAATGCACATCAGTGAGTCAAATGGTTTCGGACGTACTCAGTCTAGGGATCTAAACCTGTTCTCTGACCTCAAAAGAACGGTTTGGTGGGTCAGGTGTATCCCGCAGAGGATACCTCTGCTCTGGAACAGACTCCTCATCCATATAAAGCAAAGTTCAACTATGTCCATATTCAACAGTAACTTGAAAATATGGATGGGAAATAGAAACTTTACCCCAAGACTGCCCCCCCATACTACTGATTTACAGAAGTAGCTCCTAAATGCTTTATTCCACACATGGGTCTCCCATAAATTATATATAGTATGCTCCCAATTATTTACTAGAGGTAAAATATAATTATCAACCATGTGATCAGTAAGGCCAAACTAACATCAAACAAGACAGGTTAATTTAAACACCAAAGGGGAAATAGGCTTGGCTTAAAATGGCCCACAAGGGAAACTGGCCTAGTAGTTACCTACGAAAGCAGGTTTATTGTGAAACTTATTTTGTTTTAATTGTCTAAACAGTATCATTCTCAAAGCTGGTTGCCTGTTTTGTAGTGTCAGTAACAGAAAAGAAGTGACAAGTTTTATTCTCAACCTTCTCCTCATTGTGATGTGCTGACAGAAAGTCTCTTGGTTCGATAGACATATTTGAAAACTTGAGTAAGGCCAAATAACATCTGTCTGATCTGAGCAGTCACCCTTTTTCAGAAAATTATTTGCCGTCTTGATATTTCTCTCTACTTGGCTGTGAACTGAGGGCAGATATTTGTATAATTTCTGTGATAAGACAAAATATTGACAATGCTAGCCCAAAAACAGAGACCATTGTCAGGTACTGCTTACTCTAGTCGTCAGTAAAACATGTTTGTCAGAACTGTTATCAGTAGCCACATTGTTAAATTTATGTACATAATACTCTCTTGATACACAGAGTAATAGTCTACACACAGCAGAAAATCAAGATGTTTTTTCTTAAACAGATCAGTGTTGTACTTCAGCTACAACTTTGAAGGAATTCAATGCAAAACTGTCGCATCTTTTTGGATGTGTTCCCTAAATATGCCACATATTTCACTGTTGTCCATTTGCATATACATATTCATCCAGTACTTTGTCCTGCCTAGCTGCATTTCATAAAGTTTTAACATTTGACTATAAGTCTGCTTTTCTCTCACTTCATATAACAATTCCTGTTTTTATTATACTAACGTACCTTTAATTTCTCTATCACCTGGCTAAAATTTCTGTAACTATTAAATCATTGTTATGTACCTTGTATCTATTCTTAACCAATATATTATGTCTAATTTGTTGTAATTATTTAATGTGTAATTTTTTTTGGTATTATTTTTAAAGATTGTAAAATTATTTTTTTTAAATGTTTTGTAGTACTTTGGAGCATTTCTCCCTGGGCCTTCGCTCTAACAGGCCTCCTAATCAGTCAGATTCTCCCAGTAATTAAATGTAAAAAAAAATAAATAAATGAATTAATTGTATACAGTGTGTTCATAGGTTCATACTAGGCTATCTGCCCTAGGGCATTTATAAGCCTAGCCAGAGTTAAATTCCCACTGTCAGTCTCGAACCCAGGACCTTGGTAACACTAGTCTGTATGACCTGCCACTAAGCCATGCCTCTCATAAAAATAAAAAAAAACAGTCGCTGCTAGGATCAAACCCAGGATCCTGCACACCATAGCCAAAGTGATTTACCACTAAGCCACCTCAGATATATTATCATTAATACAATCAGCAAAGTCAGATTAATAATGCATGCTGCTGTTGCTAGCAGAGAGAGCTTTTAGTAAATGTCACACATGACATATGCAGATTTGAGAAAACTGCACAAAACAGAGAAAACTCTACAAACTGTATTAGGAATTCAGAGAAGCATTAAGGACAATTGTACAGTCAGAGTGCAGAACACTATACAAGGAGATTGAGTGAAACTGTTTACAAATGTCACCAATGAGTAGATCATATTGCAATCATCTACAGTCATGACAAAAAAGAGACATAACAGAAATTAATTGGCAAGCTACAGGCCAGTGTACCATTTTTACAAAAGCATATTTATTTTATTTCTATTTATACTTTATTGACCAGTACAGATCCACCAGGTCAGCAACCTCTTTTCAGGTGAGACCTGGTATGGCACTCATACTAATAGAGGAAATTTGGCCAAAGCATTGGAGAACTTCCTCTACTCATCATTGTTGTGTGTGGGAACAGTTTTGCAGGAACCCTTCAAGTTTCTGTTTTTGGCACAGAGGCAGCTCAGAGAACCAGGGAGGTAGATGGAGAGAGAAGAAGATGGTGGAGAAGTGACAGAAATGGAGGACAAAGCAAATATTGAGGCTGAAGAATGAGTGCAGGATTCTGAGGGGATGTTTCAAACAAATCTGTTTGATGGAGATGAGTCAACAAATAATGGCTGTATAATTATAACCCTCCAGTCAGGAGGGTTGTGGGCTGATTTACTTAAAGAAATGATGATGCAGAATGAGAACGAAAATGATGGAGGATGTTTTCTGTAGGGATGTTATGGAGAAAATGCAAAAGGGTGATGCAAAGACAATCCTGAAAAATTGTGGTGAGATGAAAAAAAAACATGCAGAGCAAGTAAAAGAAGACACAAGGGGAGTCGCAGAAAAGAAGGCAGAAGAAAATAAAAAAATGGAAGTGCGTAGTAAGGATTCAAAGTAAAAAAGACAAAGTAATGGACAGGTATGAAGTATGGAACAGTTTACTAGCTCCTTTGGATACAAAAACACAAGTGGTAAGAACATTTATTATTATTAACAAAGAGGCATTTTGTGACATTATATCTTAGACTGTGTTTTTCAATGGAAAATTTGCTTGGAGAATATGAAAAAAAGGAAAAACTATAATCCATTGAATCTTTAGGTGATAAAAGCATTTAACAAGGAACTAAAAAAGAAAATTCATGTACAATTTTGATCAGAGGTAGAAAGAGAGACTTTGAAAGGACATACAGACGTACTGAACATTGCAAAAGTTTATGACAAAAGGGGGTTTTGGACTGGTGGCAGAGATTGTAAAATTGTGTTAGAAGGAGAAAAACTTATACATATACCAAGCATAATAAATGTCGAGGAGAATAGGGGTGTTGTAAAATACTGGGGACAGCCTAAAACATTCTTGTTGTGGAAAGAAGGACATTTGATAAGTAACTGTGCCAAAAGAAAATGTTATATTTGTAGGGAAATGGGATATGATGCAAAAAAAAAAGTGAATTGAAATGTTATAAATGCAACAGAATTGGACATGTATGGGTGGATTTTAAAAAAGAAAATAAGAGTTAGGAAAAAGAGAAGAAAATGAACACAGAAGAAATTTTAGAAGTAGTAGAAATAGGAGAAAAAATAGTTGAGAAAAAATAAAGACAACTTAGAAGAAAGTTCTAAAATAAGCGATGAAGAAGACATAAATTGTAAAGTAGTAAAAGAAAAACAAAAATTCTAGTGGTAAAAGGGTAAATATAGGAACACTAAATTTAAAGGGATAAGTACAAAAGAAAAAAGGAAGTAGATCAAAAAGAATATATTCTAATTAATGGGATTTAGTATAACGGTGAAGGTGTTTGACTCACAGACACAATCTACAGAGATTGATTCTCACTTTTGGGAGGGGAATTGGCTAGGCTTTCAATAGTCTATTAAGAAATCTAGCCTAGTAATTAGCCATGAACTTATGAAACCATGAATCTAAGGAAAGGGGAAAATGAATTTTTTTGACTGCTTTCTGAAATGTGACTAGTATTAAGAATAAAGTAAGATGAATAGGGATTTTGGAGTGGTGTAATATGGGTCTATATTAGAACATCAAAGTTTCAAAACTTCAAATGTTCTAATATCGACCCCGATTCAGTGAAAGCTGAAAATATCGAAGCAACAGAAAACCACATTTTTCCCTAGGGAAAGAATTTGGTTGTCCATTTCTATTGCTTCAGTATTTTCAGCGCTGTGGTGGAAAGTTATGGGTTGGGTTCAGGTAAGTGTGCGATTGAGTGCGGGTTAGGTTGGTTAGGGTTAGGGTGTGGGTTAGGTATGTGTGCGATTGTGTGGACGTGAGGGTTAGGGCAGGGTAGGTGAGTTAGGGTTAGGGCAAGGGTGAGGTGAGTGTGTGATAGTGACGGACCTTAGGGTTAGGGTTTGGGTTAAGGTAAGTGGATAGTTAGTGGTGTGTGTGTGTATAGTTTAGTGTAGTGTTAGGTGTAAGATTTTAGGTGTATGTGGATGGATTGCTGTTTATTTGGTGTGCTTGTGTTGTATGTGTTTTGCAACAGCAAATTTTTTCCCTAGGAAAAAATTCGCTGTTCTGTATATTCGATGTTTTCAGCTTTCGCTGAATAGGGGTCGATATTACAACATTCGAAGTTTTGAAACTTCGATGTTCAAATATAGACCCATGTAATACATGTGATGTACTTGTAATTATATTACAATAACCTGAAGCATCTACGTTCTTCCAACAAACTACTGATAAATATTACCAAACCTAAAAATTCTGCTGGAGATTGCCTCTTTTCCAACTCTGTTGGAAAAATGTGGAATAAATTACCCTCTGACATCACATCTTTGTGCTCTCTCTCACTTTTTAAAAAAACAAGTAAAAAATCATCTCAGCAAACACTGGCTATGCTCCTGCACTAACCCAGGTTAACTCACTCCTTCCTCTTCTATCCTCTCTATCCTTACAGTAACTTTATATGTATGCTTTCTGACAAAAAAAAAAAAAAAATACATGATATTTTGTTTGCAATTTTTAAATTAATGTTCCCTACTTACTGCTTTTTTTGTAAAATTGCATTTAACAATGTCTATGTTCTGTTTCCTATATGTTTTTTTATATCTGTAATTTACACTTGGAGCTTTTCTCCCCGGGCCTCTACTGAAAATGGACATATATCCAGCTAGACTAGCCCAGTCAACAAATGTAAAATAAAATAAATAAATAAATAAAATAAAAATATTAGTAGACAAGATTTTTAACAAATAAAAAAAAAATTACAAAAGAGAAATTAAGGGGAGGAAAGATAATCATTATATTCTTATACTGATAGTAAAGAAAGGGAAATCTAATTTCATCAGATTGAAGACTATGTAGTGACAAATAAGAATATTATTATAACAAGAAACTTTAATTGTGATTTAAGAGGCAATTGTAAAAAGAAAGGAAATGGTATAAGAACAATGTTCGATGTAGTATGTTAAAACTTTGGGACAAAAATTCATAGACTTACAAAAGAGGTATGTATAGACCTGAAATAGATTACTTTATAGTATCAGAAGAGTAATTTAGTTACACAAGAAAGGGAAGTAGTTGAAACAGGATTTTCTGATCATCTTGTAGTAAGTCTATACATAGTAAAATAATCAAATGAATGAAAAAGATAAATGAGAAAGCATGGAATGAAGAAAGAGATTAGTAATACAGTTATGGAAAGATCATATTACTATGAGAACATTTTATAAAAAAGCTGGTCTGATTGGTGGATGATATTTAAGGAAACATATAAAGAATGTTTTTACAGTAGCAATATAATGTTAGAAAAATAGAGAAAGAAATAAAAGAACATATAGCACTGCATTGAAAGATTTAGAACTTAGTGATAGAAAGTAATTTGACAAAGAAAATGAATTACATGAAAGAAATTAACAAAATAATACAAACATTGTTACATAAGTGTTGATATTTTTTGCAAGAAAAAAGAGAAGAAGTATCGAGTTACTAAAGCAGATTAGTTAAGGAGGATGGTAGGTTAATGAAAGAGATACTAGAACTCCGGAAAAAATTATGAATAGTGTAGTACAGTATGTATAAGAAATGTTTAATGGAAAAAGAAGGTATTGAAAAAACATTGAAAGTAAAAAAGTTAACAAAAAAAGAATAAAAAGTTGTAAAAGGAGATATCTCTGTATGAGGTAAATAAACTATTAGGACAAGTAAATATAGATTCAGCTGCAGGACCAGATGGAATAAGATATGAAATGCATAAACATTTAAGGGATTGTCAAAAAACTTTTTTTTAAGATTTTGAATGAATGGTTAAATGAAGATTTTATATATAAAAAATATGTTATGGAATACTTAAATTCATACAGAAGAAGGAATACATAAGACAAAAAAATGGAGACCAGTAGTACTGAACAATAATGATTATAAGATCTTTATGAAAATAATACAAGAGATTTGAAACTAAAATGGAAATATTCTGGAAGATAGTATATATAGTATAAAGGGGAAGGGTTGTCAAGAATTATTAATGATAGAAAAATTGTGGATGATATGAGTGAAAAGAAGCAAAAATCATGGTAGCAGACATTAATACGCCATTTGATACAATCGGACATGAAATCTTATAGATAATAATGAAAGAATATAGTATAGGTGAGAAAGTTAGGAAATTACGTACATCAGCATATAGTAATAAAGCAAAAATACTTGTAAATGACTGGTTAAACCACATGGTACATATGAAGAGTGGTGTAAGATAGGAATGTCCAATGAACTGTACACTCTTTGCATTAGTTATGAATGTGATAGTATGTGAAATAAATCATAAAATTAAGGAGGTGGGGTATATAACAGCTAAAGGGTTAAGAATTCCAGTTCTGTAACATATGCAGATGACAGTATAATAATTACAAAAAACAAAAACTGGATACAAGTCGTAATAATTTACACAAATAAGTGTCTAGAGGTGATAGGGATGGCTGTAGATAAAGAGCAAAGTAAAGGATTAGGTGACGTAGTAAAGATGGGAGTATGTATTTTACAATGAATGAAATTTCCTTGTTAGATATAACATTTGGTAATAAAGATGTAAGTAGAATTCAACAGGAAAAATAACAAAAGAAATAAAATAAATCTGTCTTTTCTGGAGAACATATCAATTATCATTCCAAAATAGGCTTATTTGATACTTTAATTATTGATGGGAAAATAGCATGCTTAGCAAGTATATTTATTTTGCCAACAGTATTTGAAAAGGAATTATTGCAGATAATTTTTTTTTCATTTATATGGGATTCAAGATTAAACCCTGTAAAAAGAAAAGTTTTGTACATAAATAAAGTGGAAGGAGGTTTGGGGTTAATTAACCCAAACTGGTAAATGCTGCTTCATTAAATATGTACAAAGTGTTAATTTGGATAAATGAAAAAGATGAGAGATTAGTAAATTGTATAAATATAAGTATGATACATTTTGGATATGGTAAAAAAAGAGTAAAGGAGAAAATACATCTATAAATGAAAACTAAAATGTTACCAAGAAAAAAACATTTTTGTGGAAAATAAAATTTGATGATATAGAAAAAGAGAAAAATATGGTCAACCAATGTAATAATAAACTATTACTATGTAAAACCATGAGAAAATCTAGATGAAAAAAAAATAAAGGTATAAAAATAAGAAGCAAATGGTGTAATCAGAAAGTAGAATATCAAGATTTTTTGTGGAGACTGGTATTAGATAAATTAGTATGAAAAGGAAATATGCCATATAAAAAGAAACATAATAGAGTATGTTTATATTGTCAAGAAAAAGAAGAAACCATTAAACATGTTCTTGAAATGTGAAAAAATAGAAAAGTTATGGGGAAGACTATGTAAAGAAGATTTTTTGAAGCTATAAAAGAAGTGGATAAAATAGATATGGATATGATTAAATATGGATATTATAATAAAAGAAGCAAAGCATTGATAAAATAGAATATCTATTGTATGGGTTAAATGGAATGAGAGAATAAATGAAATTTTGTTTAATGGTAAATAGGTTTTTGCAACAATATTTAGTAAAATCAGATGGTGGTTATGGAAAAAGCAGTTGGAGTGTAATATAGATGACAATTTAATTTGATCACAAGGGAAATTATGAGTATGTGTAAATTGATTTGTATCTCTATATATCTGTACATTTGTAAATATTTGTAAATATGTAAATATGCTGTTAATAAAAGTTATTTTTGTATATAAATTAAGGACCTCCATTCTTTTGATAAGTACCATGGGATTGTTAGATACCATAAGCTTAGGCAGATGACACAGTATTTATCAGGACAGGTGCACAAGCATGTGCATTAGAATGCTATTAGTAATACTGACACCTCCCTCTAACCAGAGGACTACATTTGGCACAGTTCTCTGGATCACTTCCAGTGCCAGTAAGATCTTAGAAGGTAGCCTCAAGAATTTCTATCTACCCAAGGGCATTTTAAACATACTAACAAACTCTTTTCATTTGTTCATTCATTTAATCATTCATCTTTATCTGCAAAACCCTATAGTTTGAATCAAGCACTGAAAAGAATCTGACATCAAGCATTGTTACTATTGTCTCTTCAGAAGTTTAACGAGGATATTATTACCTCTTGATCGATTTATTAAGATCTTGTAGATGAGTTCAGATTCTGACCTTGTACTGTTGTAACCACTGCCACCAATGACTTTGGTTATTACATTTAGAGCTTTAATTGTTGCTCAGTTTTGACTTAAGCTCAAGTGATACTCTGTGTGGAACATTGAACACATGAGCTACTACAAGTGATATCTTTATGTGGTATTTAGCTTACAGACACCCTACGGCTTCAGACAGATCAGCATACCACTTTAAAATATAATTTATATTCTACACTATTTGATTTATGCCTCTTTTAAAGAAGTTGTAATTACACACTCATTTTTATTGCATTTCCTGTAGTTACTTGTTTGTCATTAGAATTGTGAACTCTTAATCCTCACTGTATACTGTACCCCTCATTTAGCATTGACTGTTCTTATACTACCGAAAATGCTAAACACTTGACATGACTTCCTCCTCAAATGTTCTGAACTCCCTCATAAATTTCCTCAAGCTCTATGTCGCAGGCTACCTCTTCATGCCTTCAGTATCCTTAGATTGCACAGAATTATTTTTCTTTAATTCACAAAAATAAAAAATGCTAATTTTTCATCTGGATCACATCAGTTTATCTTTATCAGGTATAATATGACATAAGCATTTCTCCACCAATTATTTGGTTCCTTTAGCTGCATTATAGCTTGTATTATTTTGTGCACACAGCTTAACCAGACTTGACCCAGTGCTATAAGCTTGTGCCCCACAAAAAAAGACAGTACTGTGTATGTAGACTTGTGCAACTTTTAAGCACAAAATCTTATAACAAAATTCAGCTGATGTACTGCATTCAAAAGAAGTGTGCAATTCAACACATTGGATTACCCCTAATGCACAGCTTATATGCGCAAACATCACTTTTGGTCTTTTGTACTGCATGAAGAATATCTACACAGTCACTCTGGCCATCCCTGACATCATTAGAACTGATTTTGGGATGCAGTTTATTCGCAGAAGGAAGTTCAGTAATGTCCATAATCATTTCTGCTTTTCATTGATCTCTTATGTCAACTATGTTACTACTTTCCTTCTACATTCATTTTCATTTTAGCCACAAACTGGCAAAAAGGATTATTACCACCATGGAGGCTACAGAACCTGAGCTTTAATTTGACAGCTTACCCTTTAATGTCTGAAAGCAGTGTATTTTCAGATTGTGGTTTCTTGCTGCTTGTTACTGGCATATTGTTGCAAACAGTTCCTTTTTTATTTTTATTTTTTAGTAAGTTTAATCTTTGTTTCATATTATTTTCATGCACAGCACCAGTTTTACAGACTTTAAGCTTTCCCTCAATACCTTTTAAGTTGCATATTTGCCAGTTCACTTCTTTTGCATGCCATCTTTTGAATCTCCAGTCTTATATAAGATCCTTTCAATGACTTGCCCATTAGGTGATCATTTCTGATTCCACAGCTGGTTAAGTGAATCATTCATCTTCCAAAATTCACAGTTTTACATGTCATGCTTAAGAGCACTCGTATAAAAATCTGAAGTCTTCTGAACTCTGAATTCTGGTTAAAAGAAAATCTCTCCTGTATGATAAGCTTTCCTTTGTCCTGTAGTATGTCCAGAATTTAATTTTGTTTTTTTCCCCTCTTCATTGTATGTAAATGTGTTAAACATTTTGATGACCTTGTTGCATGAGTAATATAAGGAAACAAGACACTTTTTTATGGTGTGTTCCTAGTGATTCCCACAGTGAGATACAACTCAGAATGTTGAATCCAGGGCTTTTAGTTTACATTGATATTCTTCTGCAGTTTTAGAGGTGTTATTGATTATAGTTATCTATCATTTTGGTTGAAATGTTAAAGAAAACAAATGACAATACTCTGATGATATAGTGAAGCATAGAAACAAAACAATTTTGTACAATTTTGGAATTGACTATGTAATGTAAATGAATTATTTTTGCACGTTTTTTTCAAAAATACAAACATAAAAAAGACAGATATCTCCAGTAAGTGCAACAGATGGGTTCAAGTCTTGCTCAGCTATAATATGGGGCTAATTTTTAAGTGTGTCCAGTTCAGTCCCTGATGCAAAGCAAACAACAGCAATATCAGTGCAAGCAATCTAAGAGTCAAAACATTAAAACTGCAGCATCTTAGCATCTCATAGTTCTGTAGTAGTGCATTTTCTTTTAACACTATTTCATATATGTAAGAGAAACATGTTTATAGCACTCAAGCCAGCAGAAAACTGATACATACAGAGACATGTTGAGATGCTTTCACTTCCACCATTTAATGAAGACTGAAGCCTCAGCCCTTGTTACATGACTCACTTCAGACTACTAGCTATCTTAATACTACTCTGCTGATCACACAGTATGTGACACAACCTTAACATCCCTCTTCATCCTCTAGCCTAATAAAAATAGCTCAGTAACATATCTGGATCATCTTTGGTCTGTGTAGTGACCCAGCATCAAAAATACCACCCACCGTCTACCCATCGCTTTCTCAGTATCCCTCACCCATCTCCACTCCCTTCTACCTCCAGCATCTAATCTTATCAGCATCTGCTTATTATACAGCAGGAACTTCTTATTGTAACATTTGTTAATGTCTGTTATGTACTTCACAGATAAAGATTTTAGTTGTCTACTGATGTACTATGTTCTTCATCTGTAAATATGTTGTAAGTAATTGCTATGTAAATTGTTAATCGCCATGTAATCCAATGTAACTACTGTCTGTTTATTTTAACTGTGGAGCTTTTCTCCCTGGGCCTCCGCTGAAAATGGACCTACATCCAGTCGGACACTCCCGGTCAACAAATATAAATAAATAAATAAATAATCCAAAACTACATTCCTAAGCATTACTACATAGGTAGTACTAGGCTAGCTTCCCTTGTGGGCCATTTTAAACTTAGCTAATTTTCCTTTTTGTGCTTGAAATAACCTATCCTATTTGGTTATAGATTAGCCTTACCCATCTCCTGGTTCATAATTATATATTACCCATAATGAGAATAAATGTAATCGTGCCATAGATAATTTCAGGGGACCTACACATGGGATAAAGCATTTAGGAGCTGCCTCTGTCCATTAGTAGCACAGTGGGCAGTCCTGGGGTAAATTTGCTGTTTCTCATCCATAGATCTAAGTTGTTCTTGAAAACGGACAGGGATGAACTTTTTTTTATGTGGATGGGGAGTCTGTTCCATAGCAGCAGTATCCTCTGTGAGATATACCTGTTCCTCTGAACCTTTCTGTTGATGTTACTGAAGAGATTTAGATCCCTGGACCAATTATTTCTGATGCCGTTTGACTTGCTGATATGCAGTAAATTCATTAGTCATGGGTTGGAGGATGTCTTGTATGTCAGACATAGTTCACACCTTAGCAGTCTGTAGGATACCAGGTCTATTGACAAGTTTTGATTTGGCCCATGTAGGACATGTTGTTTAGGCCTTGTATCCTTTTAGTGATTTGTTGCATGTGTCCTGACAGATACATACCAGAAGGACGTTATATTCCATGAGTGGCGTAATGAGGGCTGAGTAAAAGGAGACAATGACATTCTTGGATCTAAATACAATCATTTTGTTTCTAAGTTGTGCAATAAAGAAGGACTTTCTTACAACAATAGACACATGTTACTCAAAAGTTAGGTCACTGTCCACATAAATTCCCAAATCCTGAACAACTGTGTCAACTCTTAGGGATATGTTGTCAATGTGGTAGTTCCCTGGGGTAGATGACTTCCCAAAGGATACAATAATGCATTTTTTTGGCATTTATCTTCCCTCCTTCTTTTGTATGAACTCCCCCACAAACACAAATACTTCCCCTAGTTTTCACATTTCCCTTTAAACTTGTGTCTCTTGCAACATAGCCTGTTCTGCCCCCTCCCTCCTCAACCTTTGTACTAACTTCCTTGTCTTAATCAGTTTTTCTCATAACCCAGACATTCCAGGTCACCGCCCTTACAAGTCCCTACTTCTCTCCTTCCTTCCTTCCTTCTCACAACCTGATTCAGTCTGCATCACCTCTCAACAAAAGTCTAAGGACTATTGTGTGTACAGAACTACCACAGCTGCAGCATCCTGGATACAAGGTCTGTAGTGCCAGTTTCCTGATCTTGAGTTATCTGAACATCCTGTTCCTACAGAATTTTGTATTCCATCCAGAAGTCTGTCCCCTAGCAGCCATCCCTCACATTTCCTTACCTATCTCCCTCCTCCCCCAATATCTATTTTACCTCTATCACATCATAATCCTTTGCTCTACAGGTTGCTCGTCTCCTGCAATTACCTCTTACAACTCATGGCTCTTGTCCTCAATACCTCCACTCAGTGGTCATCCATTCTTAGATGATTTGGTTCCCCCCAGAATAATGCTTCTTCTTCCCTAACCCTCTAAATCCCTACTGAGTTATAATCCTTAAATATCCTCAAAAGCCCAGCTAATAGCTCCCCTGCGTCTCTCACCTTACTTCTGCTGTGCCTAAACTCTCTTTCATAATGGTACACTATCCTCAGATAACCATCTCCATACTCCTCAGTGTTCTACTCAGGTCTGAGCGCAGCCCATCCACTGTCATCTCCACTCCCCTTTCCTTCTTTCCCCATCCGCTCAACACACACACACACACACGCACACACGCACACGCACACACACGCACACACACACACACACACACACACACACACACACACACACACACACACACACACACACACACACACACACACACACACACACACACACACACACACACACACACACACACACACACACACACACACACACACACACACACACACACACACACACACACACACACACACACACACACACACACACACACACACACACACACACACACACACACACACACACACACACACACACACACACACACACACACACACACACACACACACACACAAACACACACACACACGTGTACACATACACACACACACACACACACACACACACACACACACACACACACACACACACACACACACACACACACACACACACACAGTCTCTCTGCCTAAAATTTGCTACTTCTCTAATGTTTGTTACCAGTGCAGAATTGAGAATAATATTTTGTAGTATTCTACTAGCTCCAAGGGGGCCAAGGAAAACTCTCGGGAGAATAAAGACAACCCCCAGGGCACTAAAGATAACCCTCACATACGTCCATGTTAAGTGTCCCGTCCTGATTTACATCATAATTCCCACTGTCAGTTTGTTATAGAAAAGTTTGAATAGAGCAGAAGTATGCCTTCTTTCACAGTTTTCAAAGCAACATTAACAGAACAGCATATACCTATTAAACTCAAACTTGTCTTCTACTTGCTAGAAAATAAAATGGTTCAGCCTTGGCAATAAATCAGAACATTCTGTGTTCTGTGCTTTGTGCTGATTCCTTATATAACCGAGATCTAACAACCAGATCAAACAGATGTGACCATTTCACATCTGTTGTACGTACGTAAGTGGTTAAATTTAGGTAGTTATGGTGCCCCAAAAGCTGATTTCCCCAACTATACCTCTCAACTGTCCAGGTTTTTGCCTCTTATTTTTGGTCTGTTCCTCATAAAAATTGTGGTTTTCTGACAAATCACTGAGGATTAAAGTCACTAAATAATGCCATACATTGGAGTTTCAGACTTCATGTCCTTTTTAAAATGCATGCTAACACAAACTTTGTTATTTTATCAAAATTATAAGTTTATAAGAGAAATATTTAAAACTTGTCCCTATTTTTGGTCCTTTCTCCCCTGTTATTTAAGGCTTTATCCAGACTTCTTGAGCTAAGAGGTTGAGAGGTATGCTCCCAAAACCTGCACAGTTTTAAATATTACAGTGTTCCTTCAGCTTTTTACAATGATCACAAAATAAACCCTACCAAGTGGCATACACTTCCCTTTCTAGCCTCTAAAAATGAAAGCACAGTATTTGGGTATAATGACTAAACTATATATTTGTGTGCACTCTTATCTTGCCTAACCTCACAGGCTATTACTGTCCCTTCTATACATTTTAACCTAAAATATGACCATCTATGATATCCTCTTGGCTGGCACACCCAACACTCCTTCCCCAATGCTGAAGATTATGTATTTAATATTATTTTTATTTTGTTGACTGAATAAGTGAAATGGACCCTTTGAAGCTATGACTCAAGTGCAGTTATACAGTTCATTACAGTGATAATTAAATGACTATTATACAGACAATTTTGAAATGACTAGAAAAGTTAGTTTTGTCTCAGTAATCAAGGTTATACATGGAACAGAAACAACTACATAGCAAAAATGTTGTCTTACAGAGTTGGAGAGCTTGAATATTTCATGAAGTCTTATTCATGTTCTTGATCCATTATAATACATGTTAATACATATTAGGAAGGCCCAAAACCTCCTAAATTGTAACACCCAGAACGGTTTCGGCCCAAAAGCTTTTATCAGCATTGATACATTCCACTTGAGACTGGATACTGTTTGATAGTTTCTGAATTAAAAGCTGGGAATAGGAAGAGCCTTACAGGTGTAAAGAAGCTGAGAAGATGACATTATGATTTTTTAGGGAGGGAGAGGTGGCAAGAGCATGACTGTGCTTGTCTTAGAATTCCTCTTTTTTGGAAGTCAACTATAACTTCCTATTTTATTTACATATTTACAAAGACTTAGCAGTTGTTTGAGTATTTCTGGACCAGTTAAATGCACAGATGTGTTGCTAATTTACACTGGAGACTATAGCCTGTGGATAAAGAGTGAAGAAGGAGAGCTAGTCTTTTCCAGGAAAAAGAAGCATCTACAGGTCTTCCTTAGGTACTTCAGAAGCTTCTTTCTAAAATGTGAGTACTCTATTATGGGCTCTTTGGGTTGGTGGTTCCAGTTAGAAGGGTCTGTTTTACTGAAGCCCCTTTACCCAAGATTCCAAAGGTGGCTTATGCAGAGTCAAATCATTATTTTTCTGATTACTATATGAGTAGGGAGAGGAGAAATGCCCAGGGAAGTGCAGTGGAGTAAAAGTAGTTCATAAGAGCTTTAACTTCTCAAGAGCAAAATATAAGAACATCAGATAAAATCTTTACTACTGCAACCTTAGAACAATTATTCTCAAAGTATCTAACCACGGGAGCAGTTTAGTTAAAATTTTCTGATATTTATCTGTACTTTCTAAAAGTTTCTGAAGTTTCTTCTATCTGCTTCCTTAGGGAAGACAGAGGAACTCAGGGTCACATGAAGTAAAATAATCAGAACTTGGGGTCACATGAAGTAGTGTAAAAGGACAAACCTCAACACTGCAGTTGGCCATGAAAAAATGTACCATATAAAAAATAACACAGATGACCAGAGTCAAGTGATTAAGGAACAACTTGGCATGTGGAAGCATGACGTTACAGTACAGCAATTCACTTCCAGAAGCCACTTCACACAAATCTTGGGATGACAAGCCTTTTTGCAGTGACTTGGAAGCAAAACTGAATATATCAAGAATAGGATGAGAAGGAGCAACCTGAAAATATTAGGTTCAAATGAATACATGTTGAGAGAAGAGACACTGATACATATTGGAAGAATTCAGAAAATTGTTAGGGACTGCAAAAATTCAAATCCCTGAGACAGATCAGTGCATCAATTCAAAGGTGAAAAACTCAAACGTTCCCTCAGCAAAAGGTAATGAAATACTTGGACTACAATGACAAGAAGTGCATTATTAAAACATGTCTGTATAATTGGATAATAAGACAATAATTAAAGGTTGTTGTGTCAGAATTACACCAGACGCCTGCTGTACTTATCAGGAAGTGTTTTGATGCCAGGAATCAGGCACAGTTAAGATTCCCGGAGGTCTTGGATATCAAAGTTACTGATCAGATGTATGCGCTCTAACTTATTGATGTAGTACATGTAGCTTTGTTAACAGCTTTATTGAATTATCACTTAAGAAAACAGGCAAAGATACATGTATTTAAAAGGAAACAAACCATATTAAGTTCCTATTTACAAACATTATACATCACTTACATTTTACAAGATTCCACTTCCAGTTCTTTTATCTCTGTTACAATATCCAGTACTTCAAATACAGTTGGCTTAGACTTTGATTTCCATTTTCTAGTAACTGCTGTTTTTGTAGCCACCAGAATTAAACTTAACAAGGTCTTACTATGCCTAGCAAATTCACATCATGTATCCCAGCTCAAAAGATTATTTTCTTAGATACATCCATTTGCGCACCCAAAATTTCTGACAGTGTACTTTGTAAAGAATTTTTTAAAGTCTACCAACTCATTACACTCCCAGAACATATATTCCCAGTTACCTCTTTCTTCCCAATCACACATTCAGCCTTTAACACCCATCTGAGGAAAAATGATTTGGAGTCTACTCAAGATATAAAAAACTATGCAAACACTTCCAAGCAAAAATCCTAAATATTCTAGACTTTGGATATTTGGAAGCTGTACATATGTCCTACTATTGTTTCCGTATGAATTGATTATCCAGTCTCTCTCCCCAATCTTTTCTAACCACCTCTGATTGATTCCTATAGTTTTTGTGCAATATTTCATATGCCCTACTAATCACCCCCATTTTAACAGCAGCTTCTGTTCTAGATTCAGCTAAAAACTCTACCAGAGCAGGTCTTTCTCTTAGGATTCCCCTATCCCTTTCTGTTTGCCTATACTATGATATCAATCCCTGGTTGGTGAAGCAGTACTTAGCCTGCAGTCCAAATGTCTTCTTGGCCTCTTCCCATTCTATTATCTTTCCCTCTCTAGTTATTTGCTCACAATACCTTGGTTCCTTTCCCAGTTTTCTCCAGTAAAATCCACCTCTTTCTCTTGCCTATTCTCTGTACCCCTAATTGCAATCATCCCTCTTGGCAAAATCTCCTTTCTCTGTTCTTGTTTTTGGTTACTTCTTAGAATACTTTCTGCTACTTTTATGAATATAATATCATGTATGGCTGCTGTTATTCTCATTAAGGATCTTCATCCAAAAGCGCACTCTCACATAATTTCTTGAATCCCCCCGCTTCATCATCATCATCATCATTTCTTTCCACTTTGAATTATAGTTTTCTGTTTGTATTATGCATATGAGCCTTAACTTTGTAGCTCTAAAATATCCCATCAAATCAGGTAATCCTAAACCACCTTGTTCTATTGAACGGTTCAACATATCCCACTTGACCCTTGTCCTCTTCTCCTCCCAAACAAATTCCATCAGCTGTTTACTAATTGTTGCCCACAACTTCTCCTCTAGTTAATAAAATATGCCTGACCTGCATATAAAATTGAAGGGATTAAAAACATTTTCATGGTTTGTATCTTGCTAGCCATAGTCAAGTAAGATCTTCCAGTTTCTCAGCGTTTGTATTATCTTTTGTTTGGTCTCTTCCCACAAATCTGTAGCTGCCATAACAGCATCATTTTTAACCCATACTTCTAAATACTTAATTTTACAGTGTCCCCATAATCATGTGTGGGTACATAATTTACAGATATAGCCTTTGTAGTATCTTCATTAATGTTATATTCTGAAAAGTCTTGAAACTGTCTCAACATGACTCACAACACTGAGATGTCTTTTCTGGTTTTATCAGGTACAAGACAGTAATGTCTGTGAATAAAGCCAACTTTTCTTGATTGCCATACCATTTATGTCCTTGAATTTCTGAGTCTATCATGTTATTTGCCAATAGCTCTAAATACAAAGAAAAAAAAAAAACAAAGGGGAAATAGGACATCCCTGCCTAGATCCTCTGTTCATACACAGCTTGTCAGAGAGGAACCCTCCCACTTTAATTTATCCCTCATATATTCTCTAATTAACCTTATTATTGTTATTGAATGTTTTATGTGCATCAAGACCCATCAACAACAGCAGTATTTTTTACATTCTGCTTCCCTCTGAATCATCATTGTTCTATTAATATTGCCAGATATTTGCCTCCCCTTTACAAAACCACATTGATCTATATATATTAATTTTAGCAACATCCTTGCCATTCTTTCAGCTATTATAAACAATCACTTGATAATTATGGTTTAAAATTGAAATGGGCCTATATGAAGTTAGGTCTAATGGATCTTTGCCATCGTTAGGTATTATAACCACCACAGCTTTCTACCAGAATGTTGGTGTTTCCCCTCCTTTTAAAATACTGTTAAACAAAAATTTCTAGATATTCATCACTTTCTTCCCTCCTAGCTTCCAAACTTCCACAAGAATACTATCTATTTCTGGAGACATTCCTGCAGATTGATTATACATCACCATTTTTGTCTCATCCCCTCATATTTTAACTAATTGTTGAGCCTTATCTACCTCTAACCTTGGCATACATATGTCTTTCATAAATATTTCCATTTGTGCTTTTTCTTAATGTCCATATTTCTCTGCTTTGTACAAATTTTCCTAACATTTCTTAAATATCTCTAATATTTCTGAAGGATCTCTGGTTATTTTTCTTGTTATAGGTTATCTAAGTTTGGCAACAAAGATTTCTACTTTCTGCTGTCTAAGTTGTTGTGCTAAAAGCTAAAAGTTTTTTGTGCTCTGGAGTAATCATAAAACAGTTACTTAACAGTAATCTTCTTAACTCATGCATATTATTCAGATACTGCCTTATTTCCTCTTTAGCATTTAGCAGTTGCACCTTTTGTTCTGTGAGAGTCCCCTTATTTTGCAATACTTTAACCTTTGTCAGACCCTCTAACTAATTCATATTACTACTTAACCATAGCTCTCTTTCTTTTATTTGTGTCCTATTTTAACTCCACTATTAATTTATTCCATTCACTAGCTATAATTTCTGAAGAAATTTCTGTCTTTCCTAACAACACTTGAATAATTTCCACTGTCGTTTATGTAAATTCCTCTCTTTTAAACAGACAGGTAGAGAAGAGCCAGTGTCTCATTTTTACTTAATTCCCCAAAGTTTTATCTTAGTTGTTATTGGTGCATAATGTAAAATACTTACTGTATGTGTGCCAAAGCTTTCAATTAAGTGTACATCTTCCTGCGAAATATAATTTCTGTCTAGTCTAGCCCAGTTATTGTACCTTGGGGAATAATATGTAAATTCTCTCCAAGTTCCTTCTACTGAATTCACGTCTTCCTTACCAAATATTTTCATAAATTTTCTTCAGAAATCTACTCTCCTTTGTTATATTTTCCCATCTAGGTCCCCAGTATACATCCTCACTGGTGCAAATCAAGTTCCTTTCTCCTACTATAAGAAGTAGTCCCTGCAGAAAGACGATTATTTTTCCCAAGATGTCCTTAAACTCCATAAAAGCAGATTTTGGTGGAGTATAAGTACATGCCATGTAATCCTCCTCCCTTACCAGTAGCCCCTTGCTACCACAAATCTATGATTATCGTCTGTTGCTTTCCTCTTCCACCACTACTGGAGCTCTGTAGGAATTAATATAAGTGCTCCCGCTTTCCTTTGTACCTTATATTCTTCTGAACATCCATTCTAAAATGCTTTCTTTATCAAATTCAAATTCTCACTTCTTTCCAAATGTATCTCCTGTAGCATTGCTATTTGCACGTTATATTTCTTAAAATATAATTCAGTATGCTTACCTTTTTGTCTATACCTGTGAGACCATTCACATTCCAAACTAATATGGATAGTGTAGCCATTATGATAAGAAGTTATTGTTCCCACCTGTTTTATATATATATATATATATATATATATATATATATATATATATATATATATATTTATATCTGACAGTTTTTTAAATGTCATAGGTTCATAGGTAGGTACTAGGCTATCGGTCCTAGAGCCTATACAAGCCTAGCCAAAAAGGTAACCTGGCTTTCGCCACCCAAGAAAATTATTTTCCTGTGCCTCTGTCGAGCAGAGCCACAGAGGTGATCCTCGGGGTAAATTTTCTATTTCCCATCCAATCATCACGATTTTTCTTGAAGAGTGCTAATGAGAAGCTTTGTTTGGTATAAATATGCAGTTTGTTCCAGAGTATGGGAAGTCTCTGGGACAGGAATTTATCCCTCCAGCATGTTCTTTTTATTGTGGTGACAAGGTTTTGGTCCCTAGTGCATGTAGCTCGGAGAGATTGGGATTTCTTTAAGTGGAGCATGTCCAACAGCTCTGGGTTTGACATAGCTTTGTATGTTAGACAGTGATTGCCTCTGAGTAGGTGATATGAGACAGAGAAAAGCTGGAGTTTTTTGAGACAGTCTGCATAGGGCATGTGTTTAAGGCCAGTAATCCTCTTTGTGAGGTATTTCTGCAGCCTTTCCAGTTGTTGTAGATGTCTTGTGAGGTACATACCAAATGGGGCATTGTACTCTATAATGGGTCTAATTAGTGACAATTAGAGGGGAACAATGACCTCTTTTTTCCTGGATGAGAAACCTTTTGTGATGAGGTGTGCCATGTAGAAGGATTTCCTGATTACTGTGGTGATGTGATTATCAAAGGAGAGGCTACTGTTTGTTTCCAACTTTTGTGTTACATGCAACCACTAATGTTTGGCAGGTTGATTTTTTATACAGTTGCTTCTTGTCATCTCCATTTGAATGCATGTCACATTTTACAAGCATTTTTTTAATGAAAACCATAAAAAAAAAAAAAACTCAAAAAAACAAAACAAATACAGCCCTGAACACTTCAATAACCTGTTAACTTAAAACAAATACACAAAGCTTTGTACTTTTTGAAATAATGAAATGTAACCCTCCTGATAGGAACAACTGTCCCAAATCGACAGCTGCACCCACAGGCACTACCTAACCTAAAATTAAGTTTATCAGTACTAAGGTGCATGTTATAGCCAGTGCTCCTACTTAGATTAATTGCTTTGTGTTCTTGTCATATCTTTATTCCTGTCCCAGATGTTAAAAAAACTGCTTGTATACTTTCAAAAAACATTGTTTTACCCTTAAGAAAAAGTGTAATACCTGTCTTTAAATAAAACTAAATTATACACAGTATTATTAAATGCACTGTGGTATTTAGGTACCAGGAAAGCTGCTCTCATACACTTTCAGTAATTTCAGTCTTTACTCTTTTGTTTACTAAGCCTCCTGCCATTGTACCTTTATTAATTATATGATTCCCACAGCAAACAATATCCAGAACTCTCAAGATGTATTGCCTGCACCTGTAGTGATCTTGTCTCCATGGATTTATAAGAACAAAATGTACTGCTGCCCTCAGCTGCAGACTTCTCTACTTATACTGAATATTTGCTAAAGGGAAACTTTTCATCACATTCACAGTGTTCTTTTATTTTTAAAGCCCACATGCTTATACACACACACACACACACACACACACACACACACACACACACACACACACACACACACACACTTTTTAGATTAAGCCAAAGGAATTAATCCAGAAATTCGCCTATGCAAAAGAAACAGAAAACATTTCATCTTTATATATATTATAATCAGTGCATTTTTATGCCCCACCCCCACCCAGTAGACCCAGATGGCAGCATATTAACCTATTGTGGAATGCAAGTCCAGTTACTTATTTATGCTCTCATAAAATTAATATAGTTCGTTCCTTCCAGTTTCTCTAGTACAGCAGGAACTCTTAGATCTTCTCTGTGTAAAATGTCCTCTAACTCTACCATCTTTTATAATTGCTCATCTTGAGCAGTCTCATACTCAGCCAGCCTTTTCTTCATTTTGACATCTGATTTTTGCAGTTTTGTCATTTGATCTGAATAACCGTTTAAAGCTTGTTCTGTTTTCCAGCCTTTCAGACTTTATTTGACTTGATATACTTCTTCAAATTTTCATGTATTTTAGTCAGCTCTGAGCACATTTGATTTATTTTTTCCTCTAAATTACTGGAAGCCATTTCTTGTACCAAAGCTGGAGCTTGAAGTAATTTTTGCTAAATAGTTGCAAGATTCTTCCCCTTCACTGTTTTATCATCACATTTTCTAGTTGAATTTTCTTTAAGGAGCTCTAAGTTTCTTCCTTGCTGGCATCCAGTTAGTGTAGCCAGTAATTGAATTTTACCAAAACTGGCAGAACTACCTGCCTTAACTCTCAGTTTCTTTTTTAGACTGGCAGAGCTGAAATTAAGCTGCTGATCAGCGTAAAGCCCTTTTGGAAGTACAGAGAGGTAGATTTTTGTCTATATTTTTCAAATGTCTTTCAGATGGGATGTTAAACCAAGGCCCCATCTACTTGAGTTGATGCTATTTCAGGTGGACATAAAAGATCCCATGGAACCTATCAAAAAGAGCAGGGGTCCTTCATTTATATATAAAAATATTACTCAGTTATACAAAGTATTTATAAATGTACAAATATGTAGATATACAAATATATTCACAGATCCTCATAATTTTCCTTACAATCATACTAAGTTTTCATCCCTATTAGACCCCCCACGCATTTTTCCATAACCAACATCTGATTTTACTTAATATTGTTGCTAAAATCCATTTATCATTAAGGATAATTTCATTTATTCTTTCATTCCATGTAACCCATATGACTACTTTTTATCTATTCTTTTAACTTATTCTTTACTTTTATACTATCCGTATTTAATCATACACATCTTTAGTTTATCCACTTCTTTCATTGCTTCAAAAAAAATATTCTTTCCATAGTTTGCCCCATAACTTTTTGCTCTTTTGCATTTTAGAAATACATGTTTTTTAGTTTCTTCTTCTTGGCAATGTAAAACATATTACAGCACTTTTCTTTTTATATGCCATATTTCCTGGTAATTTATATCAGTCTCCATAAAAACAATCATGACATTCTCCTTTCTGTTTACAGCATTTGCTTATTTTTATAGCTTTAATGTTTTCATCTGTTAGGTTTTCCCATGGCTATACATATTAATGTTTTATCATTGCATTCTTATTCCATACTTCTCTTTCTTTTTCTATATCATCATTTTTTATTTTCCACAAAAATATTGTTTCATTGTAAAATTTTATTTATTTGTTTATACACTCTTTTTCTCATTTATTCTTTTTTTTACCATACCCCAAAATGTATCATATTTATATTTTTCACTTATTTTAATTTCTCTGCACATGCTTTCTTTTCCAGCTCATCACTGTTCTTCATGATTGTCTCTGCATCCTCCTTTTGTATTTTCTCCATAATATCCCCCCAGGAAACATCTCCTTCACTTTCTTTCTCACTATACATCATCATTTCTTTAAGTAAACCATCTCACAATCCTCTCAACTGGAGGGATGTAATTATACATCCATAATTAACTGGAGGGATGTAATTATACATCCATAATTTTCCAACACTTATCTATCAAACAGATTTTGGAAACATCTCCTCAGAATCTAGTGAGTATTCTCCAGTCTCAATATTGGCCTTCACTTCCATTTCTGTCACTACTCCATCATCTCCTTCTCTCTCGCCATCTGTTTCCCTCTTTCTCCGGGACACTGTTGTGCCTAGAATGGAAACAGGCAATATTCATGAAAAATGGGCCTCATTCACAACAGTGACGAGTAAGGGAAGTTCCACGATGCCCTGGCCAAATTTATATACCACCTCTGATTTCCCATGAAAAGAGACTATTTGCCTAGTGGGACTAACCTGACTAACAAAGGAAAAAAATAAATAAAAAAGTAAATACATATGTAAGAAGACAGATAGGGAGACTCAGCCATTCAAGGATCCCTTACATATAGGACAGAAAAGAAGGGACAGTCTACAACCAACCTCACCAACAACCAAACTACCGCAGGCAAGTATGAGAAACCATGAGAGATAGTTGAACTCTCAATATCCAGGGGACTTGTGGCCAAGAGGCTTTCTCAGAGTATCATTACGCTTCCTCCATGTCACTTGAAGGGAATCAATGGATTTAACTCTGGAAGACATGGAATTTCGTACTACTGATCAACCAGAAATGGAAAATTCCCAGCTGGAGCAGCATGAGTGAACAACATCAGCATCTGATATAAATGTCAGCCAGTCAAAGTAGAACCCTGGCTGATTCAACTGTCTTTATGATGGGTCTGGATTGCTTCTGTGATTGCCTGCTAGATGGATGTTAATTCTATGAAGATGCTTGTGTTTTCAAGTCACTGTTTGGTTATGGATCTTAGCTGCATGGTAGATCTATCTGTAAAGACTCCTTTAATTTTTTTTTGCAAGGGATGTTAGCATAATGCATGGACATTTGTGATGATGAGTATTTGAATGTTTTCTGGTTTTGATAATGTGGGCAGAAGTTGCAGTTACCATTTGGATTATGCCTAAAAGTGGCTTCATTTCTACTGATTGTATTATAACACTGTTAATTATTGACAGAAAATTGGATTTAACAGAAAGGACTCACAGGGGTGTTAGCATAATGTGTAGACATTTGTGATGATGGGTATTTGAATATTTTCTGTTTTTGGTAATGTGGGCAGGAGTTGCAGTTAACCCTTTGGATTATGTCTAAAAGTGGCTTGCATTTCTACTGATTGTATTATAACACTGTTAATTATTGACAGAAAGAATTGGATTTAATAGAAAGTTCCTAAAGTTCATTGAAGAAATTGAATGGGTAGTTCCTACTAGTGGACTTTCCTTATAACATAAATGAGTTTTTTTGAGTATGTTTAAGTAGTTAGGGTTATTATTTTTACAGAAAACAGCGCAGCCTATAGAGGTTGCAGAGGTTTTTGAAAACATATGGCTGCAGAGCGATTTGCTTCCTAGATATAACTTCACTATAGCTTTTCTGCTATGAAAAAATATTTTTGTGTAGTAAGAAAAAGTTTACTTTGTTGGCAAATATTTGTGCTAGTTAATTTTGAAATCAGCAAATATTATTGTTCTGATTTCAGTGATTGTATACTTTGTTCCTTTTTCTGTTTATTCTCTTATTCTACTTTCATGGTTCACCCTATTTCTAAGTATTTATAAGTCATATTGCTGTTATCCACGCTGGGACCACCACTCATATTGATGTTATTCAGAACAAGTTAGGTGAAAACGGCAATATAATTATTTAACTGCTAATATGGAATGTTACTAGTATGGGCATAATTCAGAAGAGAGTTGCTGTAATGGAAAGGGTAAATTATTTGAAAGTCAAGATGGTGCTTCTGCAAAAAAGTTAAATGGATCTAGTTACACTGGATTTATAAGTAGTAGATTGTGTTGGGGAAAGCTAGTGTGGCCACAAAATCAAAAAGGAAAGATGATTTTAATGTATACATTTCTAGATTGGGTTTTCATAAAATATGATAAGGATGGCAATGGTATAAAAGAAGGATAAGGGAAGGGTGAAATTCTCCTTGGTAATTTTTAAGATGGAAATATCCAGATTTACCAGTGGTTATAGGAGATAATTTTAATGTAGTAATAGATCCCACCTTGAACAGAATTCCACAAGACAGAATCAGACTTTCTAAAAAAGACATACTGCCTAAATCATTATATGCAGTATCTAGAGAGTTACATACCCTCTGGTAAAATATTGTATTTTTTAGGTCCCAAAGACAATATTGCTAGCATACTGCTAGGAATTTGTCATATGACCAACAGTTTACTAGACTATGGTATAGTTTTCGTGGGCCTTGACTATAATTCCTGATACAGACATTCAGACTGCTGGGAATTAGATCCATTGTTTCAGAAATCTAAGGTCTTATGTGTATACAAGTTAAAGATTGGCTGAACAGTTACTGATCAACAGGGGAAGAGTAAGCTATTTCATTGTCTTTTAAGATAGAATGTTTTTAAACTGGAAGTTAGACAATACACATTAATTATAAGATGAAGAGAGAGGCAAAATACTATTCAGTAGCTAGAAAGAACAAGATATATCACCTCGATGTAAGACATAAAAGGGTGTCAACATAACACTTTGCCATGCATTCTGAAACTATTAAAACTAACGATTAAATAATTCAAGTATATCATAATATAGGGACAGTGGAAAAGGTGCTGTTCATTCTTTTGGGTGAGGGGGTTAATATTTGCAAATTTTGGAAAGATAGGACATACTTTAGTTTTAGCACTGTGAATTCTGAGGTGCTGGGGTTATTCATTACCATTTGTAAACTAACCACTGCATTTATTGTTTACAAGAGTTTTACAAGTCTCAAAGTAAGGCTCATTTATCAAAAATAGAATCATTCCTTAAGGATATTTTCTTCCAAAAATTAAGGCATACGTCTGAAGGTTCCTAGACAAACCCTTTATAATTTTTGAAGTTTACTATTCTATCAACTTATCGAAGAAGATAAAGACCTGGTACCTAATAGATTATCTCTTATTCTTTATGAAACTCAAGAAGAAAATTGCTGTGTGTTTAAAGAGGCTGGAGGCTGAAATAAAAGAATAATTTCCAAACTCATCTGGTGGGGCTAGCAATATTTTACTACTTAAACCTGAGAAAGGTTGCAGAGATCCAGATAGTTATCACCCAACTTCCCTGATTCTTTGAATTGCAAGATTTATGCCAAGATATTACACACCAGTAAGAGAAGGTAAGCCATTATTTTGTCAACAAAAGGCAGAAATGTTTTATAAGAGGGAGGACAGGAGCCTTTGATCTTGTTAGTTTGTGGATTAATATTCAAACATTAAGTAAAGGTTTTAGGAACAGGCAGTTTTCCTCTTGCTTTCATTCTTAGATCCAACATAATTTATGGGAAGATAACATCTTTCTCATTGCAAACACCAGGTCAGTTGTACTGTATACTGATCTGAATCTGACCTGCCTATCTCACATCTGATGTTTGCAGTGAGACAGATACTGGAGAAGAAGAAAGAGTCCAACTAGGCATTCCTAGACTTGGAGGAAGCATACAAGAAGCTGGCTTTAGCAGTCCTGTGATGTCTCAAAGTCCCACAAACACATGCAGAATTAGTGCAGTCTATTTACAAGGATCCAGTGACAGAATTACAGACAGTGTTTTGATTCACAGAGTGCTCCCAGTGGTAATTGGTGTGCATCAGGGTTCAGGTATGAGCCCACTCCTGTTCATATTGATGGACAGATCAACAAAACTGCTGTAGGCACATGCTGTGGCATTGCAGGCAGACTCTGACTAGGAATGTCAGCAAAGGATAGGGGAGTGGAATGCAAAACTGAAGGCACATGGGATGAATCTGAGAAACAAGACAATGGTAATGGCAGTAAGTAGGGGTAGGTTACGAGAAGCTGAAAATTGAGATAGAAGGAAAAATTGTGGAACAATTTAACATCTTCATGAATCTGGGAGGTGTGGTTAAAGAGAAAGGAGCTCTGAATAAGGAGATCAAAGCTAGACTCAGATGGGCTACTACCACCTGGCAATGTGTCAAGGGTAGTGTAAAAAGCAAGAATACAAAGAAGCTGACGAGTGAAGTGTACAAAAGAGTGGTGTGAACAGTGCTTCAAAGTGGCATAGAAACCTGAACAGTGAATTTGGAGCAAGTGAGGAAGCTTGAGACAATAAAGATAAAGTGCATGACATGGGTAAAAATATGCCCAATGCGAGTCAGATGAAGAAATGAAGATGTCACAGCTGAAGCCACAGTAGTTGAAGTTGTAGACAAGGTCAACGAGAACAGATTACAGGTGTTCAGTCATATGTGCAGGAAAGCAGAAGACAGTTTGGTAAATTTGGGAGAGACTTGAAGAAGGAAAGAGAGGGTGAGGATGTCATGCCAAGAGATGGATTGCATGATTAAAGATGTGTTA
Source organism: Protopterus annectens (assembly GCF_019279795.1). NCBI lineage: Eukaryota > Metazoa > Chordata > Ceratodontiformes > Protopteridae > Protopterus > Protopterus annectens. Next base: position 776,690,569 of record NC_056739.1, on the reverse strand, counting down.
AGGGTCTGGCATGACTGTTGAAGAAGGGAGGAGCGTGGCAATTAATTGAGAGGTGGTGACAGTTGATGCCACACTCTGACTCTTAGAAGGGTGGACAAAAGGGCTTTAAGATGATAAGAATGACAAGAGATGCAAACTTCCTGTTAAGACTGTACAAGGATATGAGTATAGGGATACAATAATGCCACTGTCATTCAATAAGTGTATAGAGATAAATGTAATAGAGCTTCTCCTATCACTGCAACATAAACTGTGCAGATAGATGAGATTGCACCTTTCTTTCTTGTATAAAATGTATGCAATAAAAATAGCTTCACTAAGACACTTTTATTTTAGACAGTATCAGCATGCCTCAGGCTGATTACTCTCCTATGATATTGTAGTCAGTTCCAATAATCAAAGCTCCTCAGGCTAATTATTTTCACGATATGGCCATACTCACCTGTCAACACACATCAGGATGATTATGTTCTTTTTATGTCCATGCCCAATTTTCAACATACCACTCAGGCTATTTACTTTTATGCAGTATGGCAATGTACAATTAACAACTCCATTTGCCAGAAAACATATCACTTTCCTGCATAAGCTTGTTGAATCTAGTTGCCATTCTGCTGTTTGGTTATGGGGGGGGGGGGCATATTTTTCTGTAAACATATTTCCAATGAATGTATACATTGATTAGAGATGAATTTGCTGTGGTTATTACTCCTAAGCAATAGAAGAACATCTGGATTGTCTGAAATAAGGAAATAGGTTCCTGTGTTCATAAAAACACTAATAATGGATATCTAAAGTAGGATGGTAAAAAATGCACATGAATTCTAGAATATTTTTTTCTATTGTTCTGACTTTTTACCAAAAATGACATACATTCTTTGTTGCTATGTTTTTTTTTTTTCACACTTTCGTTAATCTCATTGTACAGGTTTAGTGATATACTCTTAAATGTTGGTTTTCATGCAGAGATTATAAACGCATGAAATATCATTAATTTAATTTTTACGTCAACATTAAAAGCACTCTATCATTATGAGCACTACTGTTCGTAAGCACATAACTGGAGAATATTTAAAATATGCACTTCAAAAACTCTAAATAATAAAATAATTTATTACTGTCTTTGACTGCCTTTCAGTTAGTCCATTCAATGTACCTGTGGTACTATTCAATTCTTCAAAGGTATTGTAATCAACACTTGAAACAAAGTCTTTTTACCTGTTTGCAAACTACTGACAAAATTTCCCTTCTCTTATTCTTTACCATGCTGCAATCTTCAGGGGCTTCCTATCAGATATGTGGCACGCAGCCCTACCCCTTTACCATGCTGCAATCTGCAGAGGCTTCCTATCAGATATGTGGCACGCAGCCCTACCCCTTTACCATGCTGCAATCTGCAGAGGCTTCCTATCAGATATGTGGCATGCAACCCTACCCCTTTACCATGCTGCAATCTGCAGAGGCTTCCTATCAGATATGTGGCACGTAGCCCTACCCCTTTACCATGCTGCAATCTGCAGGGGCTTCCTATCAGATATGTGGCACGTAGCCCTACCCCTTTACCATGCTGCAATCTGCAGAGGCTTCCTATCAGATATGTGGCACGTAGCCCTACCCCTTTACCATGCTGCAATCTGCAGAGGCTTCCTATCAGATATGTGGCACGCAGCCCTACCCCTTTACCATGCTGCAATCTGCAGAGGCTTCCTATCAGATATGTGGCATGCAGCCCTACCCCTTTACCATGCTGCAATCTGCAGGGGCTTCCAATCAGATATGTGGCGCGCAGCCCTACCCCTTTACCATGCTGCAATCTGCAGAGGCTTCCTATCAGATATGTGGCACGTAGCCCTACCCCTTTACCATGTTGCAATCTTCAGGGGCTTCCTATCAGATATGTGGCACGCAGCCCTACCCCTTTACCATGCTGCAATCTGCAGGGGCTTCCAATCAGATATGTGGCACGCAGCCCTACCCCTTTACCATGCTGCAATCTGCAGGGGCTTCCTATCAGATATGTGGCACGCAGCCCTACCCCTTTACCATGCTGCAATCTGCAGGGGCTTCCAATCAGATATGTGGCACGCAGCCCTACCCCTTTAACATGCTGCAATCTGCAGGGGCTTCCTATCAGACATGTGGCACACAGCCCTACCCCTTTACCATGCTGCAATCTGCAGGGGCTTCCTATCAGATATGTGGCAGAATATAACATGTCAAAAAATAAACTGTGATTCAGATAAAAAGTACAGCAAATTCTTAAACTCAATGTTATATATTTGCACATCCCCCCCACATTCCTGTTACTGTACTAACGCAAAGATCAGTGCTCATTGAAATACAGGGGCTGCAGTGAAGTACTAAAACTGTGGACGTACTACATATTTCCACAAATTTTCAGTTACAGTTTCAGTAATCCAAGGATAACAACTTCAGTCCTTTAAATTGTAATGGCTAGATCCTTTTCAAACTTGTATTTGCAGCAACGCAATAGAAAAAAAACACAAAAGTAGGAACCTCTCATTACGCATAGCATCTTCCATAGGCCACAACTCCACACCACCAGCCTCATTAATTTATTCATTTAATTGATTTCCTGCTAATCATCCATTTCCATCCCATCTGTCAGAAAAGTTTCCTTTTCCTACATTGCCTCCTAGTTTTATGTCTGGCACTGAACCTCTTCTTTGCATATTCTAGTATTTCCTCCTGGATATTTGGGTGACCTTTTGGACCCCACGAAAGGGCATGCACTGAGTATCTGGGCTACTCATGGCCATACAATGCACTGCTTGTCTAGCATACATTTCCTTCTAAAGATCTTATACCCTGTTGTTCTTCCTGACTTAATATAAACTTGACAATTAACTTCAGTTGTTGGCCATTGCCTTTTTTCTTTTATGTGTGTTTGCCAGGGAATAAAGCAGTGTTTTGCCTGTAAACCGTAGTGACCATAGTCTCAGTGCTATGCACTCACTTTGGTAAACTCATCTTTTAGCCTACAGAAGCACATCTTCATGGAGGTGCCACACTTCTTTTTGTGCATTACTTATTCACCTCCTGCCTCTCTACATGACAGGCAACTGGTCTGGGTAGTTTATCCAAATTCAAGCCCAAGCCTATGTAAGTCATCTTCTTCTCTCTCCATATGCATGCCTTTTCTAATGCAGCTACTGTCAGTAGTCTTTATTAACTTTTAATCTTCCATCTCCATAGATCCATCCATCCATCCTCAACCCCTTTTCCCATTTTGCACATGGGGTCGGGGTGTCACTTCAGCAGTGACAATCATCTTGAGCCAAGGTTTACACCACCGGGTCATTAGTCCTGTTGCTGTAGTTCATGTCCACCTACTGCATGTCTTTGGAATATGGGAGGAAAACAGAGCACCCAGAGGAAACCCATGTGATCGCAGGGAGGACATGCAGACTCCGCACAGAAGGCATCCGAGCCAAGAATCGAACCGGAGAGCTTGTTGCTGTGAGGCGACAATGTTAACCACTGCACCACCGTGGCCACCCCTGGAAATCCAATTATAGGGGTCCTCCATCAAAAGGTATTTGTTAAGGAAAAAAGATGCAACTTTATTGTAACCTTGTGCTAACAATCCTTCTGCAGTTTCTATTTTTCCTATCCCCTCACAGATATTCATGATAATTGGTTCATTACCTCCTACTGGTTAACAAAAAGCCTAAATTTGCACCTATTTTCTACAGTCATGTTTGTATAGCCATATTCATTTGAAATTTGTTTCCACAAGCTTTCTTGAACTGTCCTAATATTCTCCTTAATCTACAAGCCATTTATTTTCCTAAGTTATCACATACTAGAAAGAAAGCTGGGAAGCCTAAATGATTCAATAATTTCTGGAGAAAGTATGGAAACAAACTCAAACTCTGATTCTAAAACATATTGTATCTCACTGAGGGATCAGGCAGTAAAGACTATTTGGAGGCCATTGTTAGCATTCTATCAGGCATGCATTCCCATATTTGTTCCAACCCCCAAATTTTCTGCCCCGAAGTATAAAAAACATCTTGGGCTGATAAGGCAGTTCTGCAGATTCCCTCCATCAAAGCAGACTATATCCAGGATGAATTCTCCACTAAACCCACACTTTGTCCCACCATCCACTTTTTCCATTATTCCTCAATCCCTTCCTCCCTCCACTTCAGATAAAAAGATCTCTATAAGCATAAATAAAATAAACAAAACAGTCACGCAAGCAAAAAAAAAAAAATCCCAACAGCCTCCCTGGGCCATGACAACAGAGACATAATATCCTTATTGCCCCAGTTTCTTAAGCTCTTCAAAACATATGCTGTATATGCTGTCTTCTTTTCAGGCCTTCCCTTATCCATGCCACATTTCTTACACTCTAGAAATGATAGTACATTGTTTCCATCCCAAAAAAGCCCAAGTAATAACCCAGACTTTAGATCAATCCTCTGCTTCCATTCCTTAGTGAGCTATTAGCAAAAGTTATTTATAAGCAAATTGCAGAACATATTTCCAAGTTTAATTTACTAAATATCAACACAGATTCGTACATGGTAGGCATAACCTTACTGCTCACCTCTCTCTGCAATCCTAGCCTTATCACCATGGACAGTGTTTACATAATGAATGTTTCATTTGTTCACGTCAAGGCATATGAATTTGTCAAATTGCTTGAATCTAACTGAGTTCTGACTGAGAGTGCTACTGAAACAACTCCAGATATAAACTGATAAGTATATTTTTTGGCACTTTTTTCCAAAATTCTACAGTATTCTAATTGCTTTTGCTTGATTGATTTAAGATCATATTTGCTGGCTTCTGATCTGTGTTGAAAGTGTTATTTTTCTGAGTTGATTTTTTTCCCCCACCCTGCCCTCCGTATTGGTGTTTTCTTTTTATACTTGGTGGCTTTGCAATTGCCCACCCCTACTGTATATTTGATCTGTGACACTCCTCCCAGTCTAGTGTCTTTAGCTCATTCTACCTAATATGGAGAGAAAAAAAATGTTTTTTGTGCTTTATTCATCAGCTTACTGTGTTTGTGTTTCTTCCTACTTTATTACTTATTTTGCTCTTGCTGCCTGTTCTTAAAATTACTTAAGAGTATTTATTCTGCTGCATTTATTACTGCTTGTTAGTAGCCGATTAAATTGTAACTGTTATTCTAAGCCTTTGGATTACGCACTTGGGCTTCAGACCACTTGTTTCACATTAGGAAGGTTTGTGGTCGGCACTGTTGTGGCAGGAGAGGAAGCTTACATCCTTCTGAGTTGGGAGTTGCTGATTGAAGGTTTAGTGTCTGTTCTAAAGTGTATTAGTTCTGGTTTAAGCATGTGGGCTTTGGGCCAGTTTTTTTACATTAAGAAGGTGTGGTCTGCACTCTTGTGGGAGGCTGGATTCTGCCCTTCTAAGCTGGGAATTTCTGGTCACAGGCTTATTGTGCCTGCTTATTTGAACTGTTTCTTTCTGAAAATGGTGCGCCTTGTCGCTGCAGGATAGACCAGATTCAGACCTGCTGAATCTAGCTTTGTTTGTATAACTTGAGCACTGACCCAGGCCATCTTTTTTTGGAGAAGGTTCCCCTACATCCTAGCAGCAGGAGTGTGCAGTTAGAACTTGTCTGTTTGAAGACGGCTGGAGCAGGGCTCAGTTTTGAGCTTTTTTCTGGTTAATTGGGTAACTTGTTTAAATCAGTTGTTCGTTTTCTGTTGTTTTATATATATAAAAAAATTACATTCTATTCATCTGCTTTTACTGTATTTGTGTTTCTTCCTACTTTATTCCTAGTGGCATTGACTACAACTCTGATCTGAGATATATAACAATAAGTATCCTTTTCTGTGCATTTAAAGAGTTTTTTTGATTGTATCTGCTTTATTTTCTGAAAATATATATATATATATATATATATATACTTGTTTCCCACCTTTCTAAGCTAGTATAGTCCAGTTTTCAGGTTAAGTGCTGAATTCAGGGCTGTATTACAAATCTCTGTGTTTGCTCATACCATACCTGGATAGAAGGAAGTTTCTCTGTTCACCTGTGAGAGAGGGGAGCTTTGAGCAGCCTATCTCTTCCTGGAGGAGTTGTTTCAGCCCATAAATTAGTAGTTTATTGGCCATTTTGGGCTAATTTTTATCTCTTTCATTTCCCTGCTATAAATACCGCATTTGCCCGGATTTGCACGCCAGGCAGCGCTGGTTAGCTGGGGTATAACTATTTCTGGCTCCACAAAGTGGCCTCTTCAATTTTTCCCTTGGAACTAGACAAACTTTCAGCTTAAGCACTCAAGTCATTCATTTCTTAGCCCAGCACTTGCTCAAAACTCATAGCAAGCACTTATAAACTCTAGCACTAGACCCTCCTATACTGTACGCTCTATTCAACCTTGCCAGCCATTCAGTAAAACAGTTCACTGTACCTATCCAGGCATGTCCAAAGGGCAGTTTCAGGCGTACTCTCCAGTCCAACTGGTAAATCTGGGCATTTTGAGGCAATGTTACAACTGCTTCATTTACACAGACAACCCTCTCTCCTACCACTAAACACTAATACATGTGAGAGATGCAATTATACAGCCAAACTGGAGGCTAAGCTCTCTCAACCCAAGGCTGGATCAGACAGTCAAGAGGAGAAGGTAAATATTTGCATCACACCACCAGTCTCACATAGACCCATTAAACCAGCACTGGCAAAAAACACACATAAATATGCAAAAACATACTCGGAGGCTCTAAATAAAAATCTGCAAAAGCAACAGAGACCTCCAAAGCAGACATCCAAGCAACCTCCACCCCCCAACACAAATCATGAAACACATACTTCACAAAACCAGTGTGCCATGCAATCACAGCCTTTAAGGCAAAATAACATACCCAGGTGACTCTATAGTCAGGCACACAGAAAGGCCTAGTGGTGCAGTAGTTAAGGTGTTTGTCTCTAGTATGCAAGGTTGGATTCTCACTGCTGAAAAAATCTAGCCTCATGACAGATGTTTATTTACCAACCTATGAACCTATTCCTTCTTGGCAGGGAAGTAAATAGTGTGGGAAGAAATAGCCAGGGAATTGTTATGGCTAGGCTTGTATAGGCCCTAGGGCCGATAGCCTAGTACCAGCCTATGAACGTCCCACTCACTAGGCTGAATAAGGAGAAGGTTACTGTTAGCTGCCTGTTGGGTGCCAGGATCTGCCACATAACACAAGCACTCAGGTCATTCCAGAACAAGTACAAATATGACTCTGTCATTGTCCATGTTGGTGTGAATGACCTGAGCCGTACCTCCCTGGACTACATGAAAAGAGACATGGAAAAGCTCTCTGATCTTGTAGCCCAGGCTGGTATGACCTTGACCCTGAGTAGCATCCTGCCCTCACCAAAAATGATACCACAGTATAAAGAAAAAATTATCAATTTCAACAATTGGGTAAGTTTCTGGTGTCATTCAAAAGGGATCCAGTGTCTGTCTGCCTGGGATGACATGCTCGACAAGCCACGCTGCTTCACTAGAGATGGCTTGCACCTGTCACTCTTAGGCTTTCGAATACTGGCCAAGGGTCTTGCCACCCCCCATAGTGCTTTTTTTAGGCAAGGCTTAAAAGACAAACCCACCGCCATAAATAGCACAAGTAACAAAAAACTGAGGGTGATGCTACTCAATGCCAGAAGTCTAAACCTCAAAATGCATGCACTCGAGGCACTCCTCAGTATGGAGAAAATCGATATATGTGCAGTAACAGAAACCTAGTTTAAGGCTACAGAGAGCACCCCAGCACTACCAGGCTACAACTCATACCATACATTTTGGCCACAGAACCCGGACCGAAATACAAAAGGCAGGGTTGTATCCATATTTAACAAGGATACCCACACCTGCAGGTTAGTGGCACAGCATGATACTTCAGAGATCATCCACGTGCAACTAACAACAGGCAAAACTGCAATTCAAATTGTAGTTTGCTACAGATCACCCACCATGTCCCAGGACCCCCATTCCACATTTCTGGAAACACTGGGAAATATAAAGGTCCTACCAAACACCCTAATATTGAGTGATTTCAATTACCCAAACATTAATTGGGAGAACTACTCAAGTACTAACTCCCTTGCCCAACATTTCCTTGAATTTATAAACTCAAACACCCTGGATCAACTGGTCAACACTCCTACCAGAACTAACAACATATTGGACGTGGACATCACCAACATGGGCGACCGGTGCTCCACACCAGAGGTCAACCCCTCACTGGTTAGATCTGACCATAAACAAATCACTTTGGATATCCACATTCCGTCACCACTCCTGGACAAGGAAACCACCATCAAAAACTTTTCAAAAGCAAACTTCTTGTTACTTAAGACCGAGGTGGAAAGTTCCAAAGCCCCACATGCTAAAAGATAACATTGTCCAAGCTGCAAAATCCTTTACTAATGCATTCTACGGGCACCTGCAAGAATGCATGGATCATGCTATCCCAAGCAAAACCAAGACTCACTCCTACAAGAAAAGGAAACCAGTCTGGTGGACTCCTGCCATAAACAAGCTATACAATAGAAGGAGGAAACTAGTACAGAAAAGAGTAAAATCCCAAGAAGGGAAGCCATCCCTGATCAGTATTGGCAGGAAACTACAATCCCTCATAAAATCATCCGAAGTGAGTTTCGAAAGAAAAATTGCCAAGGACTCCAAAGGTAACCACAAGGCATTCTTTAGCTATGTCAAGAATCTAAGTGGCAATGCTCAGATCTGCTTGGAGTTAGTGCAGAATGGTACAAAATACACTGAACCGACCAATATTGCCAACATCCTGGCAGACAGGTTCAGCGCGAATGTTTCCCCTCTCTCACCCCCAAAAGGGCCCATAACCATACCAGAAGAATGTAGGGCTCCTGAAATCACAGACACTCAGGTTAAAACAGCCCTCTCCAAAGCCAAAAACACAGCATCAATGAGATCGGGCGGAGTCCCAGACTGCGTCCTACACAAGCTCAAAGACGAACTAACTCATCACCTAAACACACTGTTCAAACTCAGCCTCTCCACAGGTTACGTACCCATAGAGTGGCGCACAGCAATGTTTATTCTGCTCCACAAAGGTGGAGCCACAACACACCCCAGGAACTATTGCCCTATAAGCCTGACTAGCTTGGTCGGCAAGGCTATGGTGCGCATCATCATGGAACTCATTAACAAAGACATTGGGAACCTCCAAACACTGGACCCTACCCAGTTTGGCTTTGTTAAGGGCAGATCATGCCTCCTAAACCTGGTGGACTTCTTTGACCCAGTTACCAAGGCTATAGAAGAGGGAAAGGTGGCACACACAGCCTACCTAGACCTCACAAAGGCCTTTGACACCATTCTCCATTCTGGTATTATAGACAAGCTCACCAGCCTGAACATAAACCCTTACATCACAAGATGGGCTGCCAACTGGCTCATGGACAGAACCCACATGGTAAGAGTTGCAGGAGCTAGGTCTGACTCTAAATTGGTTACAAGTGGTATTTCCCAGGGCTCAATCCTAGGACCCTTCCTGTTTGGCATATACTTCTCAGAGGTACAGGCAAGCACAGGAGGACTATGGCTGACCAAGTTCGCAGATGACTGCAAACTAGGGGCTATAATTGACTCTCCGGCTGACACAGACATCCTCCAAAAGGGTCTCACTGAGATGGACACCTGATGTCAAAATCATGGCCTCAAGCTTAAATGCCAAAAAGTGCATAGTCATCCCCTTTGGAAAACACAAAGTACCCAGAAAACTACCACATAGGTGGTAGTCCCCTAAATACAGAAGATGTAATAAGGGATCTGGGGACCCAAGTAAATAGTAAACTCTCCTTTGATAATCACATTGCCAAAGTGGTTAGAAAATCCTTCTACATGGCACACCTTATCACAAAAGGGTTCACATCCAGATCAAAAGAGATCATTGTGTCCCTCTACTCATCGCTCATCAAACCCATCATAGAGTACAACGCCCCATTTGGGATGTATCTTACAAGACACCTGCAACAGCTGGAAAGACCACAAAGTACCTCACCAAGAGGATCACTGGCCTCAAACAGATGCCCTATGCAGCTCGACTGAAGAAACTCCAGCTGTATTCGCTTGGATACCGCCTACTCAGAGGTGATCTCTGCCTGACATACAAGGCCATGTCCAACCCAGAACTGATCAACATGCTCTACCTAAAGAAAAACTTATCCCGTTGAGCCACATGCTCTAGGGATCTAAACCTCACCACAACAATAAATAGGACGTGCTGGAGGGATATATTCCTGTCACAGAGACTTCCCATACTTTGGAACAAGATTCCAATCTACATTAGGCAGAGCTCCTTGCTAACACTCTTCAAGAGAAACCTTGACGAGTGGATGGGAAACAGAAAGTTTACCCCGAGGATCACTTCAGTGGCTCTGCTGGAAAGAGGCACAGGGAACTAATCTAGGGGGTTGAGGAAAGCCAACACATTCAGGCTAGGCTTATAAATGCCTTTGGGCAAATAGCCTAGTACCTACCTATGAACCTATGAACCTAAATGCAGACTTCTTGTTAGCAAGCTCATCTTGACTGGATTTGTCCGTTCCACACTGTCCAGGTTTCACAGATGCTTCTCTTGACTAGACTTGTATGCCAAATGAGGAGAGAAGCTTTCCTCTAAAACACCCATCCTCTCAAGCGTAACTTAATGATCAGAGTTTTGGAGAGAATATTTCCTGCAAAACACCTGCCCTCACCGGTTTACATTATGGATCAGTGTTAGTCCTCCTTTTCTCTAGTATTTTTATTAGCTGTCTTTCAGTTGACTTAAAAGTAAATGATGCCACCCTCTATGCCTATTACCTTGTCATCTGAGATCTGTTTTTATCTCTTAGCATTTTTTTCTGAACTGGAAAAGCTAAAGCCATGTCATTTGAGAGCCATATTAGAATGCACTTCATCATTGCACCTTCTCCTCTCTTAGCCTTTAACAACAATTGCATCGAACTTCTGCTGTCCTTCAGGTACCTTGTTGTCTTCTTTGACCCCACACTTTCTATGCCAACACATAGTACTCACCTTAAAGAAAAAGTCTTGGTCTTCATTCTGCTGTTATAAAATATTCCACTTTTTCAATCCCCTTTGGAAAAAAACAAAGTACCCACGAACTACCATGTATGTGGTAGTCCCCTACATACAGAAAATGTGATAAGGGATCTAGGGACCCAAGTAGATAGTAATCTTTCCTTTGATAATCATATTGCCGAGGTGGTTAGAAAATCCTTCTATGTGACCCACCTAATCACAAAAGGATTTGCATCTAGAACAAAAGAGGTTATTGTGCCGCTCTACTCATCACTCATCAGACCCATCATAGAGTACAACACCCCATTTCAGATGTACCTTACAAGACACCTGCAACAGCTGGAAAGACCACAGAAGTACCTCACCAAGAGGTTTACTGGCATCAAACAGATGCCCTATGCAGCCCGACTGTAGACACTCCAGCTGTACTTGGTTGCATACCGCTTACTCAGAGGTGATCTCTACCTTACATACAAGGCCATGTCCAACCCAGAATTGATGGACATGCTCCACCTAAAAAAAAAAAAAAACAAATCCCAGAGAGCCACACGCTCTAGGGAGCTAAACCTCACCACAACTAATGGCTCTGCTGGACAGAGGCACAGGGAACTAATCTAAGGGGGTGGCAAAAGCCAAAACATTCTGGCTAGGCTTATAGATGCCCTCGGGCAGATAGCCTAGTACTTACCTATGAACCTATGAAATGATATTGGTATACAGACATCTGTCAGGCTCAGCTAGAGTATACCCTTCCCATCACCTTGGATTCCTATGCCCAAAACCTTGAAGACCTGCAAATATTATGCAAACAAGCCTGCTGGTTTATTATCCTGTCGTTAAAATATGACTTTCACTGCAGAGCCAACTTAAATAATCGAGCATACCTTATACTAATGAAAATACTGCAACTCATGCAGTTTTCTTTTTGCTTTGACCAAATTACAGACTAGTTCTTATGTCATTTTTGACCACCACACTTGATGGAATCTTTATTTTGATCTATGAAGTGATAGTGAATTGTTCATGAATTTTCTTGGCAGGCATCATGTATTGTTCTTCACAACTACACTTCCCATGGAGCACTGGTTCAGTCCCTGAGGTCCCTTCACATACTCTTGCTCAAAAAGCTTTGTCAAAGTTAGCAAAGGGGTTCATGAGTGCTCACTAATTTATAAATACTACTTGGCTTGTCCAAAATGGAAGAGTAAAAATGAAAAAAAAATGCACAGTCCTTGGACTGTCACCATCTGCCTGACCTTAGCTTTGAGAATCAAAATTTTAGAGGTATTGGAGACAGTAGATGTCTTCAGGTGTGTGGGTCTGGGACTCTTTTCCCAAAACATGGAGTAGATAAGAGCCTATGCAGTTGTGTTGCCATAGCTGTACAACAGACAAAAAGAAACAGGAACATTTAAGGCTGCACTACAAGGTCAAGGAGAAGAACACTACACATAGGAAGGTATAGGATACACTTCCAGTGTGGGAGAAGAACAGTACACATAGGAAGGTATAGGATACACTTCCAGTGTGGGAGAAGAACAGTACACATAGGAAGGTATAGGATACACTTCCAGTGTGGGAGAAGAACAGTACACATAGGAAGGTATAGGATACACTTCCAGTGTGGGAGAAGAACAGTACACATAGGAAGGTATAGGATACACTTCCAGTGTGGGAGAAGAACAGTACACATAGGAAGGTATAGGATACACTTCCAGTGTGGGAGAAGAACAGTACACATAGGAAGGTATAGGATACACTTCCAGTGTGGGAGAAGAACAGTACACATAGGAAGGTATAGGATACACTTCCAGTGTGGGAGAAGAACAGTACACATAGGAAGGTATAGGATACACTTCCAGTGTGGGAGAAGAACAGTACACATAGGAAGGTATAGGATACACTTCCAGTGTGGGAGAAGAACAGTACACATAGGAAGGTATAGGATACACTTCCAGTGTGGGAGAAGAACAGTACACATAGGAAGGTATAGGATACACTTCCAGTGTGGGAGAAGAACAGTACACATAGGAAGGTATAGGATACACTTCCAGTGTGGGAGAAGAACAGTACACATAGGAAGGTATAGGATACACTTCCAGTGTGGGAGAAGAAAAGACACATAGGAAGGTATAGGATACACTTCCAGTGTGGGAGAAGAAAAGTACACATAGGAAGGTATAGGATACACTTCCAGTGTGGGAGAAGAACAGTACACATAGGAAGGTATAGGATGCACTTCCAGTGTGGGAGAAGAACAGTACACATAGGAAGGTATAGGATACACTTCCAGTGTGGGAGAAGAAAAGTACACATAGGAAGGTATAGGATACACTTCCAGTGTGGGAGAAGAACAGCACACATAGGAAGGTACAGGATACACTTCCAGCGTGGGAGAAGAAAAGTACACATAGGAAGGTATCGGATACACTTCCAGTGTGGGAGAAGAACAGTACACATAGGAAGGTACAGGATACACTTCCAGTGTGGGAGAAAAAAAGTACACATAGGAAGGTATAGGATACACTTCCAGTGTGGGAGAAGAACAGTACACATAGGAAGGTATAGGATACACTTCCAGTGTGGGAGAAGAAAAGTACACATAGGAAGGTATAGGATACACTTCCAGTGTGGGAGAAGAACAGTACACATAGGAAGGTATAGGATACACTTCCAGTATGGGAGAAGAACAGTACACATAGGAAGGTATAGGATACACTTCCAATGTGGGAGAAGAAAAGTACACATAGGAAGGTATAGGATACACTTCCAGTGTGGGAGAAGAACAGTACACATAGGAAGGTATAGGATACACTTCCAGTGTGGGAGAAGAACAGTACACATAGGAAGGTATAGGATACACTTCCAGTGTGGGAGAAGAACAGTACACATAGGAAGGTATAGGATACACTTCCAGTGTGGGAGAAGAACAGTACACATAGGAAGGTATAGGATACACTACCAGTGTGGGAGAACAGTAGAACACCAGGGAACCTAAAGGGTTATAACAGCACTGCAAGAAAAAGCAGGAAAAATAATAAACTGCAGTACTAGCAGAAATATTACATAATTTGTGAAGCTATACTTAGTGAAGAAAAGGGCTCCCTATTGAAATATTGGTGCTCATAATACCGACTGCCAACATGCCCCCCACCCAAAAAAAAGACTGAAACTGCAAGAGAAGAATGAATCTTGAAAATCATTCTTCTCCTTTAAACTTCCTTTTTGCAGGGGGGGGGGGGGCAAATTGAAATACTGATTCTGAGAATGCCATACCTTGAATAAAATATTCCAAAAAATGTCAGCCTTAGAATATGTAAGTCTGTTCTTTCAGCCATTTAATCTCCATGCTTCAGAACTCACCCTAACTGGTCTCAGCATTTCAGATGGGTACCAAATAGAAGGCATCTGGAAGGTTTTGCTGTCAGATATTAACCATTCCATTCCATTCATGTTTTAAAGATTTTTGTGTTAGAATAGTAGCTAGTAAAAAAAAAAAAAAACACTGCTTTTACATAATGGTATTAGTAATACTCAGCCGTTAGTAAGTTTTTTTTTGTTGCTCCACAGAGAGCTTTGATCGATTCTTCCACTACTGACTGACGCACAATACACCATTTTGTTTTGAGGCTGTAACAGTTGGGCACTCCCAGACTGGACGAGAGCCTTACAGCTCATTTGTTTCACCCAGACGTTTTTTTGACAAGCTGTCTATTCCCTGGTGACAGTCAGGTGTTAAGGAATGGGTCTACTCACTGGTCCTGTTAAGCAGACCTCCCTATGTCCACTAGAAGTATCTACGCTTCCTCTGTGGTTCTGCCTAGCACACTGTTGCACTTCCTTTGAGAGGCTGCATGCTTTCACATGCTGAATTCCCCTTGGCTTAATAGTGTTAAGTGCCATGACTGTGCAAGCTCAGCTGTCATGATCTCCACTGGGTAACACCTTGATCCCCCATCAGGTATCACTTTATGTAGTGAGCCATGATGCCTCACTCATTCCTGTCGCCCCAGCCAGCTCTTTCAAGTGTCCAAGCTGCTAACCGAACTTGGGTCACCTGTGCCATAGTCAGGTCTTTATACCTGTATGTCACAGAGCTGGCTAGCCCATGGCAGAGCTTGGTCTGCTATAAAAACTGCACCACTCACACAAAAAACAGAGTGAGTGGTTTTGTGCAAAGCAAGCAGAGGTACAACAGTTGTTACCTTTTTATGTACCTAGCATGTCTGGCTATACAAGTCTTGGATGCTTAGCATATTTTAAACATGAGAAGCATGCCAGATGTTTAGAGTTTGCACATACACCTAAGTTTATTTTTTTAAAGATCTTATACGTACTCTGTAAAACCCAAACCAGAAGAAGCTACAAATAAGGACATTAAAATTATAAGTCAAATACCAGTCTATATTATGAGAATTTGCAGGCCTTAACTTTAGCTACCCTACTCTACTGAGCGTACTTCATTTTTTTAAAGTAATGTATCTAGTTTACTCAATTTTGACAGCACACAAACAGCACAAATCACATAGAGAACCCTGTATAACTCCTAATTTATTACTTGACAATTTGCTATTTGTTATAAGTATTTGTCAGTTAGCCTACAGGATTTACAGTGTCATAATAAATTAAGAGGTTTGTGCTAAGTACACGTATATTTAAAAAAATCCTTAAGTAAACAATTGTACTGTTATTGGAGAAAGGTCATGCTATAGACGGGATAACGGAAGGGGCAGTACAACCAGAAAGGATTAGTCTGCTAAAAACTATATAGTTAAATTAGAGGTTCAGAGAAAGGTGAACTGTACATTCCAGCCAGAAAAAGGTCAGAAAAGGACAGGGACAGTGAGGCAATGAATATAAACAGCAGTACAGATTTAGAATATGAAGATACTCATGTATTGCCACCAGCAACTGAATTCACTTTATTAAATAAAACTAGATGCATTAGAAAATGTAGAGCAGGAACTAAGTAATAATCTATCTAAAAATGCTGATGAAGGCAAGAATCAAAAGTTCAATTTGTTGATCAACCAGATTTAGATAATGTGAACAACAGGAAATAAAAATATCAAAGCATGTCACATTATATAATAAAAAGTGCATGAGAAATCTTGTCACAATGTGCACTCAGTGTAACCAAGTTATGTTGCACAGAGTTATTAGACATGCTACTAGACAACAGCATTTGAAATAAAACAGCAACTTTAAAAACTTATAAAATGGTAGCAGAGCAGAAAGGCAGTTAACAGCGTCATACCAGTCTCCAGCTGTAGAACTGGTGCACCATATATAATGCATTATGGCATAGACAGTTCCTAAAAACACAGAGCTGTATTACATAACCACACACACACACACACACACACACACACACACACACACACACACACACACACACACACACACACACACACACACATATATATATATATATATATATATATATATATATATATATATATATATATATATATGTATTGCATTTGTTAAGCATTCTCTTACAGTGCTGTGTAATTAGGCAAGTCACCATTTGGTCAGCCATAGGGCTCTTTTCTACTTGAGTGTTTGCCTCCTTCCCCTGTAACTAAAGTACACTGACTCTTACATTTGTCTCTGACCCTAAGTTTTACAGGTATAATTTATACTTTTCTGGCTTTCTAACACTCAGACATAGATTCCTGTTGAAAGTTTTACTTACTTGTCTGACATCTGAACAAGTAACCCTTGTAATAATCCTCAAAATTGTATACTGTTGGTCTGTCTTTCCTGCTAAACATAAGTAAAATTAAAGTGCTGAGTGCAAGTAACATTACAGTGCTGAGTGCAGATTTTAGGCCCTTACATTCAACTTACCTCTGGTGTGGTGTCAGTCAGTCAAGGTATTCCACTAACCACTCGTACTGCCTTCTCTTTTCCGCCACCCCCCTCTTTCCTCATAGAGGTTAAACTGCTAAAACTTAGTACAGGCATTGGTTCATCCCTGCTCCGCTTGCCCTCTCTTCGCTCGGGCTTGCTTCGCACCCCACCCTGCCCCCAAATCCCTCCTGCCCCTCGTGCTGCTACATTTATTGGTACTAGACCACACCCCACTTTTTTTAAACCAGTCAGTAACAACTTGTCACTCAATAGCACCACTCTCAACCTGATACCACCAGTCCTCCAACTCTGCTATTCCTTTTGCGTAAGTTTCAAGTACCATTCAGTAGGTATGCTATCACATAAAATAGTCTTATTAACTCTATGTCTACCCCTTTTACTCATCCCATATCTCCTAACAGCCTACGAATATCAGGATCACCCAGGTTTCCACTACCCTAAATTCCAAACATCCATCCCATCTACAACAGATAATAATGCACCCTTACTCACTTCCCTCATGCTTACCTCCTTAACCCTTAAATACTACCATCTTACTAGACCTAGTACATTAGTCCTAAAACTAGACACTATTACAAAACTTTATTCAAAATCTTAAAACTCTTACTCAGGATACACTACAACCTTACAAAGAATGGCGACATCCACCCAAACCCTGGTCCATACTTACCTGTTGGCCCTAATCCCCCTACTATATCCCCTACCACCATAGCTCCAAACAATAGACCTCCTAGCTCACTGCTGGCCTGCCATCTAAACATTAGGAGCATAAATAACAAAACTCAGCACCTGCATGCCCTCTTAGCTGTTCATTCCCAAGATATATTATTACGCCTAACAGAAACGTGGCTGAAGCCTGCCACCAAGGACCATAAGATTCTTCCACCAGGGTAAAGTATGTTTCGACTGGACCATACCACCAGAAAGGGTGGTGGGGTAGCCATACTTTGCAAGTGTACCCTATCTGTCAACATAGAAACCCAACAACCACCCCAGTTCAATAATGCTGAAATTCTTATCTCAAAACACAAATTAACAAAGGCAAAAATGTAAACATTGTTTGTGTCTACATTTCCCCAGGGAGGAACACAGAAACCTTAGAAGACTTCTTATATTGGTTATCCAATAACCACCCCCAAGAAGCAATTGTTCTTGGGGATTTCAACATTGACTGGAACACTTGCTATTGTGAAACCCCCACAACCCACATAAACCTCCATGGATTTACTCAAATCATAACCTCCCCCACCAGGACAGGAAAACCCAATAACAAGGAAAGTACCATAGACTGGATACTCGTCAATACCCATCTTCAATCTTATAAATCAGGCACTTTGCCTGATGACCTAAGTGACTACGGTCTCACCTATGTAATCAAGTTCAAAGTAGACAGCTCCTACTAACCTACCTATAGAACATTAAGAAACAACAAGAATTTTATTCTCACCAAGTTTCAAAATGAACTTAAGGCATGCAACTGGTCAGTACTAAAAAGTCTCTCCCTAGATGAAGCAGCAGCATACTTTAACACTAGATTCCTTGCTATTCTTAACTCCTATGCTAACCAAAGTTAATATCGCACCAGGGCTTTCTAAAGATACCAAAACCAAAATTTCACTCAGAAACAAAGCATGGGCCACCTACCGAAAAACAAAAGCCCCACTTGATTAACTAAGATTCAGACAGCTAAGAAATGACACCAAAAAATCCATAACCTTAGACAAAAAGAACCACTACTACCATCTACTGCAAAAACACCAAAAAAACCTCAAAAGTTCTGGGCCGGAATAAACAAACTACTCCACCCAGGCCAAACCACCACTCCACTCCCCTCAGCTCCCCAACAAAAATCCTCCAGTAGACATTGCTAATAACTTCAACAGCTTTTTCACAGAGACTATCCAGTCTCTAGCCAGCCATCTCTCTCCCAATGGCTCTAATTCTAATGTAGCCACACCCAGTACCCAAACATACTTTACCTTCCAACCTGTTCCTACTCAACTTATTCATGCCCTACTTAAGAAACTAAGACCCACCACCCTAGCTGCCGACCTCCTCCCAGCAGACTATCTGCAAAAGGCTGCTGACACCATAGCCTACCCCGTTGCTATCTTGATCAACAGAGCTATATCTGAAGCTACTGTACCCACTATATGGAAAATCTCCCATGTCATACCTCTCCATAAAGGAGATAGTTCCACTGAACTGTCAAACTTTAGACCCATAGCTATTCTGTCACCTCTAGCTAAAATTATGGAGAAGTGTGTACACATACAGCTCATGCACTACCTTGCACAGAACAAGCTGTTTTCCAACTTTCAGCATGGCGTTAAGTCACACCACAGTACTACTTCTGACCTCCTCTCTTTCTTTAACGTCATTAACCACAACTGCAATAATAGCAAACTATCCTCAGCACTCTTTCTAGATCTATCCAAGGCTTTTGACATGGTTGACCACAAAATGCTTATAAATAACTTGAAGGCCTTCTCCTTAAACAACCATGCACTCCAATGGTTTCTACCTGCAGGGCAGGCGACAGTCAGTCCTATGGCAGGACAAGCTATCATCTCGCCTACCCATCACATTAGGATTCACCCAGGGCTCGATACTTGACCCCTTCTTTTCTCCATCTTTATCAATGACCTTCAAATAAGTCATCCCAGATGCTACCTGCATTCAATATGCGGATGGCTCCACTTTGATTTGTTCTGACACCTCACCAGTACTTTATTCACATTAACCCAAATTACCTTCAATACAGTGGAAAGATGGCTCTCCAATCAACATCTAATCCTAAACCCCAACAAAACTAAGTTGCTCCTCTTCTCCCCCACATGCAGGAACCTCCTGCCAGCCTTCAACATAACTGCTAACAATGACACTATCATCTCCCCAGAAGCCCAAATTAAACTACTGGGTGTCATCGTTGATAACAACCTGAAGTTCGATGCACATATCAATCAAACTATCAAAACCATTAATAAAAAACTTGTCTCTCTTTACAGAATCAAATCTTTCCTTACCCCACTTGCTAGAACTGCAATTGCCCGTTCCCATCTGATATCAACTCTTCTCTATGCCTCACCTCTATTCTCCAACTTAAACAAAACAGATCTTAATAAACTATCCTCCTGCTATAACCACATTGCCAGATTTGCTACTGGCACAGCCTACCGGACACACCACTGCCACAACCTAAATCGGCTAGGATGGCTTGAACAGCCAAGCCGACTGCAGTTCAACCAGCTAATAGTGGCACATAAAGTCCTTTACCAACCAGACAAAACACCTGCACTAAAACATATTATCAGCCCCTACACCAGCACCTGGCCACTGCGATTATCCACTAGACTCCTGGTTCAAATATACAAATCCAACTACTCAGCTGGGGACTCTCTGTTTGCCAACTCTGTTGGAAAATTATGGAATAGACTCCCAGCTGACTTAACCCTAGAACCCTCACTTACTCAATTCAAAAACAAACTCAAGAAATACTTCAAAACTCATTGGTTATGTGCTTGCACTAACCCCAACTAGTGACCTCTCTATTTCTTAGGTGCCTTACCTTCAACTACTTCTAACTTTTTTCTACCCCTCCATTTCAGGAAGGGTCAGTTGTATAACTGCTGCTCAGTGTGTCTTAAACCTGAAAGTAATGTTATGCATGTTTAACTTTGAAAATAATGTTATGTTTTGTAAAGTGTTTTATAATAAGTACTATATGTGCTAAATGCTGGTATTGCCTATGACTGTAATCTGCTTGAAACTAGCATTTACTAAATGTTCAATGTGTATTATTATCTTGGAGCTTTTCTCCCTGGGCCTCTGCTGAAACTGGACATGTATCCAGTCGGACTATCCTGATCAACAAATGTAAAATAAATAAATAAATATAAATATATAAAACATATGGTAAGACCTATAAAAGTTTCTGTTGCATCTCACCCCAAAGGAGAAAGAACTCTATCTAAAACACCATGGTTCACATTAACTAAATGTTTGATGGACATGTTTAACATTCTTGAATGCAGTACAGGACTGTACAGACTTTAAGGCTTTATACTAGTTTTTTGGCAGACAGTTCTGTTTCAGTAGCAGCAATCTCAACAGTAATTTGCGGGTCTCTATTACAACACCGAAGACAATGAACATCAAACGGCTTAAAGGACGAAAATGCCAGACCTTGAAGTTGCTATTGTGGGGGGCTGTGCCCCCTCCCCCGCTAATTATATATACTAACTCTGAGATCGCACTACAGTGAGGAAAGGGCAAATATTCTAATCTCCACTGTACTGCGATCTCACAAAAAGAACATTGCTGAACGTCATTTCCGACGTTAAAGCCATTCAATATTCAGCCTCTTCAATTTTGTAATAGGAACCCGTAATTCACAACTACATTTCTACTCAAGACAAGAAATCAGTCATTATCTGCCCCATGGATGTGATTATACTCGTATATGATCACTTTGTGTCACTTTAAATGGACACGATCCTGAGGAAGAAAAAGTGTTGGACAAATGGTTAAAGCATTTTAAGTTTTCTGTCTAGTATCTTATTGGACAGTTTTGGCAGTACTAGAAATAGTCGCATTTGGATTAACAACATTTAGAGCCTATTACTTCAGTCTGTCCAGTCTGACTTATGGGTCTTCAAGCCATTTGTCGAACCTGACCCAGCAAATCTAGAGCCCCTTTAAGAATTCTTATTCCCATTATACCTTAGTATTTGTAAGTTGCCTCAGATCTCATTTCCTGTCATCCTGAAAAGATGTAGCATTTTACTCTGAGTAAAGCTAAATGATCCTCCTCATTGTTCTTTCTGGAATTTACCACAATTTTTTCTACTTTGGTAGATTTTAGGTTAGCTGATCCTTTAAGCAATCTTCTGTCTTGTTTAACCACTTTTTTCTGTCCTTAAACTTACTTCCACACCAAGCACTTTTCGCTTTTGCCTCTGTATGTCTAAAACTAAAGAAATATATACATTCATTCTGTCAGTTCAGTTACTCTTCTCAAACTTCCTGAGAGCTTTTTGTGTAGTTTAGGCTTTAATAGTTTAGCAAGTGCTGTTAATGTTTGTGTTATCTGTTTCTTTAATACATTTGTATCCTTTCAGTAGACATGGATGAGGACAAGGAAAGAGAAGAAAGTTTCAAATTCAAAAAGTGCTGCAAAATTCCATCTCATGGCATGTGTGGTGTGCTTGGGGGGGGGGGAGGTGAGACCATTTATCTGAGGAGAGCACAATATTAAGGCCTTTGGACACAGAGTGTTATTATTACCATCAGATCCAAAAACTGACAAAGCTAAAAAATATTTAGATAAATAACAATCGAAGGACTCAGAGTCTATAAAAATGTGGCCTAAGGATTCAGAGCCATCTTTGGCACCAAAGGTCCCCATACTGGAAATGGCTTCAGCATTGAATCCAATACATTCTCCTGTGTGAGTGGAGCCAGCTGTGATTCAAGACAAGTACCCTAAAAGACTCTTCAGCAGAACTTCCTCTGAGAGGGAACTGTCCAGGATCACTACATGACTTCCTTCCTCTTCAGTATTCCTGTCCTTCAAGTCCTACAAAAGAATGTCCAGGGCAGCGATAATAAGGAGGACCTTTTTGAAGATGCAGATTGAGGTGCAAGTCCTTCCATGCCCCTCATTACTGAGGGTGGACAGGGCTGGTACTGCATCAGCATAGTAACTCTTTCGCTGGAGCGGGTCTTAATACTTGGTTGCGGAGCTTACCTAGACACGAGTTCTGTTTCTTTGGTGCTGACCAGATTACTTAATTTATTATTCAAAGTGCCTGATCTGATGCACTCAACTCTGAAGTTCCCTGAGACAAGGCTATTTCAGGACAGTTGACTCACCTCTGGGACATTGACTCCTTCATTGGAGCTCTCTCACACAGTCCTCTTGTTTGTGACAGAAACAGCCTTTGAGTCCTCGACTCTGATCCCCTCCTGAAAGCCATCCACCCTGTCTGCTAAGGGGATTCTGTCTTCTGTGTCACCCATTTCTCCTATAGAAGGAATGAATCTGCTTAAGGAAGCTGTGTCTGCACATCTTGCAGAGGTAGATGTGGCTTTTCTGGTTACAGGTAGGATTATATCTTCTCCATTAAGAGTAAATGTGCAGACATCCATGGGGATCAGTTCCACCCTGTGACTCCCACTCTTTCATGCCTCAGCCTAAACATATATCCCTGGGTCAGAGCCAAGAGTCATGCCTCACAGCTACTGCTCAACAGCAGGATCAGTCATCTAGGAGTTGGGACACTCCCACAATGTTCTGAGAAAGAGGGAATGTATAAATGAAGTCACATCTTAACTGTCCACTGGAATCAGTCATAACTGACACTGACTTGGAGAATTGAGCAGGTTCAGCAAATCCCCTTCTGAAGATGCCACCCACTTTTGGCATGATCATAGAACCCATGTGGCAGATAGGATCCTGGCCCACAGACCCTCCACTATCAGGACCAGGAGGTTCTCCTTGAGACCTACAGTTTGGCACCATCTACTTCTTGGGTGGGCCCTCCAGCAGATAAATGAACAGATATGGCCATTAGGAGATCATGGCAGGAGAGTGACATGTGTGACTTAATGCCTCAGAAGCTGCTCCCCCCAAGGACAGACAGTATTGGGCTAAGACTCCATTGGTTGATTCCATTATTGTGGCAGCACTGACCAAAAAGAACTGATGATACAGCCACTGTCCATCCACACAGCAATATGTCCAGGGTTATATACAGACTGGGGAAGTTGGCATATGCTTTAGGCACCTCCATGCTCAGGGCCTTGAACTACATCATCCATCTGAACCATTTTCAGAGGGATCTGGTGCAATAAACACTCACTGCTTTGAGAAGACCCCCAACAGCTGACTCAAAGAAGCAGTTGCAAACTGTCTTGAGCATGATTATTAATATTTCTAACCTCTTCGTGCATCACTTGGCTAATGCAGCTGATGGAGCAACTAAGTCTGTGGGACCAGGTGTTGCTATGAGGGTTCAGACTTGGCTGTGCCTTTGTGATTTTCTAGACAACTTTAAGGCATCCTACACAAATACCTCATGATGAATCCTCATTGTTTGGTACTTCTATGAAACAGAAAATGCAGAAGTCTGAGGAAGATGACAAAATGCTTTCTGCCATAGGAATGAGGTTTGAGTCCCCACAAAGATCTTATGTCAGGAGCTAACAGGGTCCAAGGTCACTCTGGTTTAGAATATTCAAGCATCAACCATTTGACTCAACTTCTAAAAAGGGTGGATGAGGCAGAGATGGCCCCCTCAATGGACGTCCCGAGACAGAGGGGATCCACAGAACCAAGGATACCATGAGCCCTTTTCCAATAAACAAACTCACTGTCCCTGAAAGACTACTGGACTGCTGCCCTTTATTGGCAGTTGAAGGTCATTTATCCCTCTACTCTCCTACGTGGATGGCCATCACTCAGAGAAAATGGGTAAGAGGGATATTATCCAAAGTCCAAACATCACCCTTTTCTCAGTCCCCCCAATTCAAAAATACCACTTCCAGATGTACCACCCTGTCAGGGTTGTCGAAAGGGAAACTGTCTCTTTGCTTCAAGAAAAGGTCATCCGAAAGGTCCCACCAATCCATAGAGGATCAGGCTTTTACTGCAGGTTCTTTTTAGTTTCAAAGAAAATGGGTGTGATTCTCTGTGCTAGTTCAACAGTGTGGTTACTATGATGAAACTAGAAATAATTTGTATTTGTTTAGATCTATATAAACTGAATATAGTTATAAAAAGGACAGGTATCCACCTTGCGCAGTGGATGTAATAGTGTCTTTTATTTTGGTAGCAGTTCATTTCATATGCATGATGCAAAATAGGTATTTTGGCAAATTATGTTTGAAAAGGAATTTACCAAGTTCTGTACATTCATCTTTGGGAAAGTATAAATTTCATAAGACTGCTATGTGGCATTTCATCAGTGTCGAAGTGTTTCAGAGGGCTATCATGTATATAATCAAATGGCTTGATAATGATGATAACACAGTTGATGATATGATGGTATTTGGGCAAACAAAAGAACAGTGAGATATAAGGCTGATAGTTATGAAAGGCTTAAACAAAATAACTTCAAGCCAAATAAGAGTAAGTGTAAAATCAGAGTTGTAAAATTGAGCTGCATGGGCCATGCTTTAATGTTGCAAAGCTTGAAACCATGTGCTTAGAAAGTAAGAGCCATCATGCAGATGTCCTGTTAAGAGGATGAATGAGATGAGTAGTATATGTCTAAGTGCATTCCAAACCTGCCTGAAATTCATTTGTCATGAAGGAAGTTATTGGAACACAATATTCCGTGGTACTAAAGTACAGAGCATGAAAGTAACTTTGACATGATTAAATAATAGAATCAGTATAAAACAAATAAGGTTCACCACAGCGAACTGTATTCCAAATGGCTTTAATAGTAAAAACTGCAGTCACACTTTTTACTATTAAAGCCATTTGGAATACAGTGTGGTGAGCCTTATTTGTTTTATACTGATTCTACGCTCTGATTCTTTTAAGGCTCTTCACCCAGGACCATTTTGGTTTTTTGCTGATGATTAAATAATAAATGAAACATCACAGTAGAGTATTTTGATGTGAACATGTCAGTTACTTTACACACAGATGACAACCAAAATGGTACTGATTCAGTGGAGCTGCAAAAATATATTCTTGTTGCTTATGTCTCAGGAACTGTTATGGAGTGCCAGAGTAAATATGTTCATTCAGAAAAGCAGTATATGGATGTAAAACATTTTAAAACTATGTTGATGTTTTGGTGAAAACAGACCATAAACCACTGTAGTGTATACTTAAGAAATACCTATACAAGATACTACAAATATTGTATAAAATGCTACTGAAACTTCAGAAGCAAAACTTAACTATGAAGTAAAAAAAAAGACAAGAAAATGTGTTTAACCGAAATGCTAAGTGATTTTACATAGTATAGCAACATAAATATTTTCTTAGCAGAAGTTTTAGGAATAAATTGGCTAATTATGCAGTTCGTGGCCAAGGAGTAACTTTTTCAGTGGTGTATGCAGAGTAATCTAGCATTGATGGTGCTTTGAGAAGTAAAAGTGAAACAGTTGCCAAGACAAATGTTTCCTACAAAAGAAGAAATGCAATTAGGTTTCATCTGAAAATGAAATAAACTGCATACAAGCTCTGCTGTTTAAAGTGGAGAAAGTCATAGTCCTTGGTCAGCTAAAGAAAAAAATGATGGAGAGAATACAGGTCCCATTTAATAAATGTGAAATGCAAAGAAAGAGCCTGGGATATATTACTGTGGCCATGTATGTTTATATAAATTGTGCAAGAGATAAGTGGTTGTTCTGTATGCAGTGTATTTCCAAACAGCAATCTAAGAGATAAGATGATTTCTTACTCAGGATATTTTGCCCCACTGTCTCCTCAGAGTATTGACTATCCTATTACTGGCATACCTAGTCACAAAATAAATTTAATAATGTGAGGCAATGTTGAATCCTTAACTTATTACTCACTGCTCTTTTTGTTATATTTAGCAAACCCTTGTATAAAGTCTTACAAAACCTTATGTATGTATTTTCTCTTTGTCATATCCATAAAGACCTTTAAAAAAGCCATATTTTCAGATGAGATGTTGTTTATTAGAAATTCCACGAATAGCAGCAGTCTAAATAAGTGAGATAGCTGGGCTGCAGTGGCCATTAAACAGTTACCTGACAATGTAAAAACTGTCTCATACTGGTCAACAGCACAACATTCAGACATTTCTTTATTTATTTGCTTATTTGCAGTTTGTTAACTGGGAAAGTCCATTGGGCCGAGATGAGCCCCTTTTCAATGGAGGCCCGGGGAGAAAAGCTCCATGTACATACATACAAAACAAAATCAGCAAGAATTAATACTGGATATTACAAAAGCAAAAATCATCAGAAGTTAATCCAAAATTTTGCACAACTTAAAAATTAATAGAAACATATGGATATAGTGATAGTAGTAATGATAGGATTTGCATAGTATGCAATAATAATAGATTCAGAGCCATCATGCGATAATAAGCATTCTGATTTATGTGGGCAGCAAATGCCTGCACTATCTAAAGTGTAAAAGGGAGTAAATAATTGTAAGAGAAAGACAAAGGAGGAAAATAGGATGGCTACTGTGGGTCCCTATCAGACGATCGAAACGCTGTTTCCACGAATATGAAATTGACACACATTGCAAGAACTACGTAAACGTCAAACATCCAAAACAGCGAAATCCAAAATGTCAAAGTGTTTTGGTTGGCCCATCTGCGGTATAGCTCCGTAAGGTAAGTGTGCGATAGTTATGGACCTTAGGGTAGGGTACGGGTTAAGGTAAGTGTATAGATAGGTAATGTATGTAAGATTTAGTGTAGTGTTAGAAGTAGGGTTTTGTCAAATGTATGTATGTGTATTAGTTATTTTGTTAGGGTGTATCTCCATAGGGGAAGTGTGCGGTAGTTACGGACCTTAGGATTAGGGAGGGGTTAAGGATAGTGCATAGATAGTTGTGTATGTGGGGTTTAGTGTAGTGTTAGAAGTAGGGTTTTGTTAAATTTATTTATGTGTATTATTTATTTTGTTTGGGTATATCTCTTTAGGGGAAGTGTGCAGTAGTTATGGACCTTAGGATTAGGGTAGGGTTAAGGATAGTGCGTAGATAGTTGTGTGTGTGGGGTTTAGTGTAGGGTTAGAAGTTGGGTGTTGGTGCTTTACTTCAGGGTTAGGAGTAGGGTTTGGTTAGTGTATGTATGTGGTTTATTTATTTTATTTGGGTAGGTAGTATGTAGTGGGTGGTTGGGGTTGGCCGACTATAACCGTTCCATGTTTTAAATTTTGCAGTTTAGTGCGTTTGGTATATTCACGGTTTGATTAATATGTGTCACTCTTTTGGTATTCGCTGAAATGGATTTTCGCGGAACTGATATAGACCAGGCTACTGTTAGGTAGAATTTTGATAGAGAAGGTTGAAGGAAGTGGGAGAATAGGATGGCAGTTAGGAGGGGTGAGAGCAGGAGCACTCCCAAGTAGAAGAGAGATAGGAATGAAGCAAAGTCTTAAAAGTGGAGAGGTTCTGGGTAGCTGGGATATGGGGAGGAAGTGAGTTCCATTTTCCTGCTATGGAAAATGACAATAGAAGTTGCCCAGGAGTATGTAACAGTTTGTACACTTCAAGGAGGTACTAGTTATTAGACCTGAGAGCTCGATCAGGAATATGCATAGTAAGGGTGAAGGAGAGGGAGGGGCATTGAGATGGCTTGAAGATGAGTTTATGGGTAGTAGAGAGTTGAATGTAAAAGAGATAATTGAGGAGCTCCAGCCAGCCCAAGGAATGTAAGGAATCATAGTGGTGGGAGGAGGATTTGGAGCTGGTAGCAAACTTGGAGATTTTATTGTAGCAGGATGCCAGTTTAGCTTTAAGGGTGGCTTGAAGATGGGTAAGGAGAGGTGCCCCATACATGAGAGAGGGAAGGAGGTAAGTGGTACAGCGGGTAAGCTTAGTTGAAGAGAAGAGGTAGCGATTGTGACGATAAAGCATTCCAAGCTTCTGGTGAGTTTTCTTGATGTTAGTTTGACATGTGCTGAGGAGGGATGCTGGGTATATTGGGAAAAGGATGCTAAGGATGGAGCTGCCAGGTTAGATGAAAAGAGGAAGGCCTAAGATAAGGTTTATGGATGTGGTGAGAGAGACATGCAGGCGGCTGGTGTGAAAGAGCAAGATGCAGAGGACAGGAAGAAATGGAAACAGATGATCGGCTGTGGTGACCCCTAACGGGAACAGCCGAAAGAAGATGATGATGAGTTTGAAGGTGAGTGTCAAACTTTAGTTGCACCTAGAAGCTTAGTATGATGGACTATTTTGATGGGTGTCATGTTTTGCCTTACTACAGAGAAGGTGTTCTTGTCTATTTTGGTGTTTTTAGATGGATAAGGATGATGATTTTGTTTTTTGATGCATTGAGAGCTAGGTGATTGTTTAGTGTCCATGCCTCAGTGCTGTTAAAGGTGGCCTGAGTTGCATGAGTTTGGGGAGAGATTCAGCAGAGCAGATGATGATGGTAGAGTTGTCTGCATATTGGACAAGTTTAGGATTTGGGATACAATGGTGAAAGTCATTAATAAAGATGTTAAATAGTAAATGGCCCAGGATAGAACCTTGGGGGATGCCTGTTAAGAGTGTCAAGGTAGGAGGAGGTACAATTTTTCCACTTGACAGCCTTCTGTCTGTTTGAGAGGTAAAGGTAACAAGAAAAACAATTGATGGAAGAGGAGGAAAGGTTAAGCTGAGAGAGTTTGGACAAAAGTAGGCTATGGGAAATGGTATCAAAGGCCTTAGATAGGTCTAAGAGAAGGGTAAATATAATATTGCCTGACTCGCGAATGTGGTTAATGTTATAAAGGAAGGATAGAAGGGCTCTCGTGGTACTGTGTCCGGGTCTGAATCCATGTTGTGTTGGAGTCAGCAGATGGTTGTCTAATAGGTAAGGTAAAAGTTGTAGGTGAATACATTTTTCAAGAATTTTAGAGAGAGGGGAGAGAATGGTTATGGGGCAGAAACTGGAGATGTCAGTGTTGTTGCTTCCTTTGTGTAAGGGAATGATAAAGGCTTTTTTCCAGAGGAGGGGTACGTAGGATTCTTGGATGGAACAATCTGTAGATGGAGAAAGCAAGCTATGCCGTCAGCAGCTAACCTCTGGAACTTGGATGGTAAGTTGTCAGGGGCATTAGAGCATGGTTTTAATTTTTGGAGGAGTTTTTTTTTATAGAGTTGACAGGGATGGGGGTAGGTAGTATTGGTGGCAGAAGGAGAAGAGTTGTAGGTGAGAGATGTGGAAGGTGCTCTTGACTTCTCGGGGAAAAATGTGGTGAGCTTGGCTATTTAGTCTTTGAAGAAGGAGTTAAATTTGGTGGCTATGATATGATCTGGAGCACTAGGGTTGGGGCAAAGTTTGTCTTTTCTGCCGGGAATAAGGAGAGCAGCAATGCTACAAAATTTATTGGGGTTGGATTTCTGATTATTTTTAAGCTTAGAATACTATGATTTGCAGTCAGAAGCAATTTGTTTTTAACTCTGTTATGAAATTCAACAAATATACAATCCTTCCCCCAATCCAGATTCTGGGATTGTTTTAGCCCTGACAAGAAAGGGAGGGTTCTCCATGTTCATGCCAAATAAATATATAGCATAATATTAAGTACAGCTGTCATTATGCTAAGGTACCAGTGAACAGCCTAACTCGTAAATATATATAAAAATGCTCTTGCTAACGCCCTCCAAGCCATATATACATTTTTTAATTTTACATTTGTTTACCAGGGTAGTACACTGATCACAACAGACCATTTGCAGGTATATGAGCTGGCTAGTCCTGAATCTCAGATATGCAACACTATCAAAACTTTTCCACACACCACACATACAAGCAAACAAACCCACTGCTAACATCCTAAACCTCCTAGGACATACTGAATGACAGTGTCACCATCATCACCATGACACATGACTTCTGACTCCACAGTTACACAGAACAGATGGAGCACTCACAAGATTAAAGGAAAAAAATGGCCATGGTTACGTATCCTCTTGAGGTCAGAGGCTATAGGATACATAGTATGAGAATGACACTGTTTTTGCCTGTGCAGTTTGATATGAAGGGATTGGCTGTTTCAGCAGCAAGGAGCACTTAAGTAATGAATGAGATCCTTCCACGACCAGGTGTGGCATCATCATGCCCACTCAAACATAAGATTATTGGTTTTAATGACTGGCTGTAGTACTGTTACCTTTCTCAGGGGATTCAATCACCATCCTGCTTGACTAATGATCGGCTACACCTCTGTTTCAAAGGATTATGGGTCCTAAATAGAAGTTTCTAACAGTCTGCTGACTTTTTAGGCAGGGTCACATTGTTAGATATTGTGTTCTGAAGCTGAAAAGCTCAAAGGAAACACTAAAGTGTTGCTGGATATCATTAGTGTCACTAGTCTTAGTCAGTTGGCTTTTAACAGGTTAAGACCACATTTATCCACGGTGATATAGCTGAGTGTTAATAACTTTAACTATAATATTCACGGGTGTTTGGAGGTCCTTTCCAAGAACATGCCATTGAGCCGGCGTGGGTGGGACAACCAAAGGTATGTAAGAAGTGTTAAGATTCCAACTGCGCGCATTACACCTGTTGCCCCGATAATGGAAAAGTACCCGGTAAACTACCTTTTTTTCCTCCTACTTCTATTTTTCACCATTAAATAGTCAAACAAAACGACACTTTCCATTTTTATTACTGAAAGCTACAACTTGGATGTATGTGGTTTAGATGCAGTCAGATTTGGAAAATTTTGTAAATGTGTTAATACTCTTCACCTGTATCCCGTTGTAAAAAAAGGAAGCTGGGAAATGGTCTTTCCCCAGCTCCTTAGTGTCCAAAGCAGTGAGGCGGAAAATAATAATCATTAAAAAAAAAAAAAAAGATAGCAAACCAGATGCGGCACCTTTAAGCTGTAGAGCTTGTATCAAAACCTTCTGAGATCTGCTGAGAGTGAAAGTATCTTTAACGTATTTAGGAGGGTTTACACCTGTACGGAAAGAAGACACACAAAAGAAAGAAAAGAACACTGCAATGGTGATGTTTGAAACCAGGAAGTCGACGGAGAAAGTCTGACTGTCTGGTTAGGCAGTGCCAGCACTGATGTATCTATTATTTTATTCACTTTCAGTTGGCTTTTAACAGGTTAAGACCACATTTATCCACGGTGATATAGTTGAGTGTTAATAACGTTAACTATAATATTCAGGGGTGTTTGGAGGTCCTTTCCGAGAACACGCCATTGAGCAGGTGTGGGTGGGACAACCAAAGGT
Source organism: Protopterus annectens (assembly GCF_019279795.1). Taxonomy (NCBI): domain Eukaryota; kingdom Metazoa; phylum Chordata; order Ceratodontiformes; family Protopteridae; genus Protopterus; species Protopterus annectens. The sequence goes on along the minus strand of NC_056739.1, from coordinate 776,658,716 downwards.
ATGTAAGAAGTGCTAAGATTCCAATTGCGCGCATTACACCTGTTGCCCCGATAATGGAAAAGTACCCAATTTTGAAAGTCTCCTGGTCTTACAAGATATGGAGATCTGCACTGTTGAGGCCACCCGGTTTAAAGAAAATTCTGGGATTTAATGCCTACAACTGCTTCAGACCAAACAAAACAGGGGGAAATAGCCCTATCTACTTACATACCAGTCTCAGTGGCACAATATTAAATACCAACCTAGAAGAAGAAATAAGCACCCCTTCTTAATATCAATAGAGCAAAAGTCTTCTTACTTCAGTGTTGCTATACCCTTCTGTAACCCCTCCAGAACATGATGAATTCCTAGAAAAGTAATGAACTTGGAGATTGGGTAGACAAAACTTTTTTCAGGAATTTCCTTCAGATATTATCCACTTCAAGAACTCAGATTTTATTGTGGGGGGGACTGGAATTTAAGTTTGAGTACAGCTATTATTCAACAGGGCCATTTATAAGAAGAAAGATATACAAATACTTCAAAACCTTATAGATGTTTATGACCTGTTTACCCATAACATCCTGACACTTAATTGTTTCTTATCACATAGATCCTGGCCAAGGATAAATGTTTTCTTCAAATTTCTTCTGAAAATGTAATATCTCATATAACTTGTATCCAAGATCATTATCGGATCATTCTTTAATCTGTCTCAAAATAATCTTTTTACCAAAAAACATAAATACTCCTAGATGATGAACTCACAGCTAGCTACTTAACGAGAGAGAAATTGAAGAACAAATTATTTTGCTGTTTGGGTTCTATTTTAGAGACATTCAAGGCAGCAGCATTCCATTCAATATTAGATGGAATGCATTTGATGCATTCTTATCAGCAAAGCATCCTAACTGAAAAAATGCAATTAAGAAAAACTATGAATCTAGAAAATCATATTGTTCAACTCAATAATGAACTTAATTTTGATTTGATATTGAGAAGCTATATTGTTGAACAAAGGTACAGTATGAACCCAAATAACTACATATATTAAACCAATCATCTTTTCAATCCATAATAAATGTCAAACATGTCAAATGGGTAGCCATTCCTTCAAAACAATTTGTTGTTTGCTTAAATTAAAGCTTCCTTTATGAGTCACAAGTTGCAGCTTGGTGAAGCACCCCAACCTGCCAAACATAACTGATCATAAATTCAAACAGGATTAAAAAAAAAAAAAAAAAAAAAACAGATGTCAACATTTTTTGCAGGGGGGCAAGACTCCCCATATCCACAGGCATTATACACCAACAACTCCATGTCACACCAGCATGAAGGAAAGGTAAATCTTTGAAAACAATGGATTCATTGCCAAAACATACTGGCAGAGACAGTCTATAGAAAACAGTGATTGGGGAATTCAGCTTCAGTGAGTTCAACTTAGTCCATTAAAAGCATACCTAGTTTGTATTTAATGAGATGTAGAGAAGCATAAATGAAGCCAGAGCTCAAATAACATTTATCTGTTGAAAACAATGGTAACCTCCTTACAAAATCACAAAATATATTTTCAGCTTTTCTTTATACATATGACACAATTTATGATTCTAAGAATCAACAAATCACTTAATTAGTAAATTATCCACAGTAATATCACGTGAGGAAATTCAACAAATAGTTTCATATCTTAATCCAGGCACAACCCTATACACAGATTTGACAGCTCTTTGTCTAAGAAACTTAAATATCACTTAGTCCAAACTCTCTTAAAATTACGCAACTATGTTAGAATAAATTACATTACAGATACATAGGTAATTACTAGGACATAATGAAACTCTGTACCTTGTATCTGTGAGGTAAAGACCTTATCCATTATGCAAATCAATTCCCCATTATTTAAACAAGGCAATTTCTTTTATCAGGCATAACCTAGACCCCATTCTAACTAAAAGGCTATCATCTTAAAGCATTAATAAATCTGAATATTAAAATTTATTAAGCTGTTTTATGTAAATGATTTAATTTAAAGCACATCAAGTCATGTCAGAGGTTCGGTTATGGAAATCAGACAGACCCAGGATGATGATATAGTGTTAGAAATATTTTTTTATAAATTTAGCAAATAGGACCAACACTAAGGTTAACTGTTTTGGAATACAAAGATCCAAACCACAGATAATAAATTCCAAATATCGGACACGTTGAGTTTTTCAAAGCAAAAGATTTATTTCAAACATCACTGAAGAAACGCATCGCCCGAAAGCTTTGTGGTGTTTGAAATAAATCTTTTACTTCAAATAACTCAACGTGTCCGATATTTGGAATTTATCACTTGAGAAATGGTTTTATATCATAACAATAGGCATTGGTAATCCACATGCAGTTTTCACTCTGGATACAAGTGAAACATTTGACTAACTACATGTTCCTTTATTCTTTACAGTTTTGGAAAGAAAGGTCACCTTCATGGATAGCTTTATTTAAGCCATAAAAATTCAGTATGACCTGGCTTCCACTTGTCTCAGAATAAACATTAGGCTATTAAACCTTATAAGAATTTCATCAGGAACCAGGCAAGGATGACCCCTGTCAGCATATCTCTTTTAAACTATCAGTGGGACCATTATGCTCAAACCTTCTTCATGCCGTTACGATGCTACTATAGAGTGATATGCGGTGATGCATTGATATTAAAATGAAGCAGTATGGCTTTATGAAGGCTAGCTCCTATCTTCCGAATCTTAACACTTTTTTAGAAGAAGTGACACAGCAGGACTTGATGAAAGACTTAATATACATGCTGTATACCTGATAGCTGGAACTTGCCAAAGCTTTTTATGCTTTCTTCCATACAGTGGTCATAAGCCAATTCCCAGAGCTCAAAATCAGTGGTTACTTAACTTATTGAACTTAACATTAGCTACTGTGTAGGATACAGTGAGTTATGGTAAACTGGATAACTCTGTAATCCTGCAGGAATTAGCAGCATGATACATCAGGGTACTGGCCTTGCTGCACTCTTCTTTGGCATTTTCTTTTCTCAAATGAAGGTTGATAATGCATAGATAATCAGATCTGCTGATGACTGCATACCGGGCAACATCTTCCTAACCAGACCAGGAAAATCTGCCCTGCAGGAATGGCTTGAACAGCAATCACAGCTGGTGTGCAAAGAGCAGACTAGCATTTTCTATTTAAAGTGTCGTATTATCTCCTTTGATAAAAAAGCGGTAGCAGGCCCTGAATGGATGAGGCTGTTAAGGACCTTCCTTAAACTGAGTATTTGTTATTTCTGTTGTTAAGTTCATCTTCGATGAACATGCCACCAAAGCTGACTGCAAGGTCTACTGGATAGCACATTTGATGCTCAAAGAGATAAACTGCTGTGCAAGTGAGGTCAGTGTTTCTCTGTATACATCTGTACTCTTCATTATCTAACCTAATTGAAAAAAACTATCAGATACTTGTGATAAATTAAAAATCAACTGCAAATAATAAAATAAAGTGTACTAAGAGTGTTAAATAATCATGACAACAGATGAAATAATAACAAGCAAACTTTGAAAGAAAATAACTCACTGTAATTTATTAAAATAAATATAGCAGACATAACATGCAAATGCTTTCATTCTGAATAAATGTAAAACCAAAAATGCATCAGACAACTCAAATTAATTACTTGCCACTTAAGAATCTACTTAAGAATCAAACTATAACATGTGACAGCATACATCCACTCACAACCATTAGTTACTTGGTTTCATTTTTTTTTCAAAATGGCGGCACCTTGTGTGGCAGCGGCTGCTTCGGCTCCACAGAGAAATGTGCATTATTTGTTTTGTTTTATGTCAAAATCTATGACAAAAAAAAAAAAAAACAGAATTGGGGAAAATACTGAAGGTATGCTAAGTTATAATGCTGATAGACTCTTGGAAATTCGATTTTTAAGTTTGCTGTGCTATATGTTTGATAGACTGTTGCTAGAGAAGCCTATAAGGCCGAAGACACTCCAAGAACTGTGCAAACTGGGAATTACACTAAAGCATGGTCAAAAATGCTTCGATCAAGTAAATCTGACTTTCACCACTCAGAGGGTGCATATTAGAAGGAAGAGATGTGAAAGATCAAGGAAACGAGTTTCACGGGCTGGCCTAACTGCCAGACTCAAGGCTAACCCTCACTGGCCTGCACTTTCCTCTATGCTACTAGCAAATGTTTGCTCCCTAGGCAATAAGATGGACTACATAAGGCTGAAGTTCTGCACACAAAGTAAGGTGAGAAACAGTTGTTTGCTTGTGTTCACAGAGATGTGGTTAAATTCCAGTATAACTGATAGTGCAATCTATATGGATGGGATGACACTATTTTGAGCTGACAGGAACCAGTCCCGCAGTGGTAAATCTCAAGGAGGTGATGTTTGTATTTATGTAAACAACAACTGGTGTACCACCGCGGAGCTGGTTATCACCCACTGCTCTGAGAATATTGAGTTAATGTCACTAAAATGTAGACTGTTCTACTTGCCAGGGGAGTTTAGTAGTGTGTGCAACACAGCTGTTTACATCCATCCCTCCCTGTGCCAATATCAATGTGGCACTGACCACACTTTACCAGTCCATAAATGATATGAAGAACAAGAATCCAGTGTTTGATTACATAATAGCAGGTGACTTCAACCAAGCCAACCTGAAATCTGTACTACCCTTCTATCACCAGCAAGTGAATGTTGCAACAAGGGGGAGAACATACTGAACAAGTTCTTCACCAACATAAAACTAGCCTGTAAGGCAGTACCCTATCCACATTTAGATAATTTGGACCATCTTGCCATTATGCTAGTTCCGCTAGTTCCTGCATGGAGACCACTGTAAAACAGAAGTAAACCATCAAAGAGACAAGTAAGGGTATGGCCAGAAGGTGCAGTCTTGGCACTACAGGATTGCTTCGAAAGCATGAACTGGAATGTGTTTAAGGAGGCAGTCACAGTGAATCATCACATCAACCTAGAGGAGTATACAGAGTCTGTGATGGCCTATATCTCAAAGTGTGTGGATGATGTGAAAGTCACCAAGATCATCACTACATGGGCAAATCAGAAACCCTGACTGACGAGTGGGTTATATGAGCTAGTGAAAGCACGGAATACTGCATTTAAGTCAAAGGACAAGGACACCCTCAGGGAGGCCAGGGTGAAATTTAACAGAGGAATAAAGGAGGCAAAGCATGCCTACAATGAAAGAATTCAAGGTTACTTCAATGATCTGAGAGTCTCCAGGTGTCTGTGGCAAGTGATACAAGCCATAACAGACTACAGGCTTATTTCTTGTCAATGTGAGGGCAACACTGAATTCCTAAATGAGCTTAATATCTATTTCAGCAGGTTCAATGAAGGAAGCAATACCAAGGCAACAAAATTCCCCATCAAACAAGGTGATGAAGTGCTCTGCCTCAACCCAGTGGATGTTCAGAGAACCCTAAGCCAAATAAATCCTAGAAATGCGGCTGGTCCTGACAACATTCAGGGGTGGGTACTCTGAGACTGTGCTGCTGAACTGTCAACAGTACTCACAGATATATTTAACACATCTCTGTGGCAGGCCATAGTGCCCAAGTGTTTCAAGAATACAGCAATCATACTATTACCCAAGAAGTCTCAGCCAACAAGCCTAAATGACTGCCTTCCAGTTGCCCTCACCTTCACAGTAATGAAGTACTTTGAGCAGTTGATCAAGGACTATCTATCATCAATCCTACCTGCAGCACTGCATCCATTCAAATTTGCTTATCAATCCAATCACTCCACAACAGATGCCATCTCATTAGCACTTCACAAATCCATGGCACACCTGGAAAACAAGAACTGTTATATTCAGATGCTATTCCTTGATTTCAACTCTGCCTTCAATATGGTCATTCCACACCATCTGATAGAGAAGCTGTTCCATCTGCTCATCAGCAACCCCTTATGTAACTGGATACTGGACTTTCTCATTGACAGACCCCAGAAAGTATGCGCGTGTAAAAACAACTCAAAGAGTATACTATTGAGCATGGGAGTCCCTAAAGCATGTGTCCTGAGCCTGCTGCTGTTCACCATGCTGAAGCATGACTGCATCGCCAAGCACAAATTGAATCAGATCATGAAGTTCGTGGATGATACCATATTTGTAGGTCTTTAGCAATTGTGGTGAAACAGCTTACAGAGAGGATGTGAACCATCTGACTGGTTTGACATCAGTAACCTGGCTTTGAATGTAAATAAGACCAAAGAGTTAATAATGGACTTCAGGAGGAATCAGGAAGTACATCATCCACTCAGAATTAAAGGGGAAACAGTGGAGTGTGTGAAGAGCACCAAATTCCAGGGGGGTGCACATCTCCAAGGACTTGTCATGGTCAACAAACACTAATTACATTGTCAAGAAGGCACAACAATATCTACACTTCCTATGAAGGCTGAGGAAAGCAATCCTTCCACCTTCTGTCCTCAAAGCCTTCTATAGATGTACCATTGAAAGCACCTTGACAAGTGATCTCATAGTTTGGTATGGGAACTGCAAGGCTTCAGATTGCAAGGGTGGTGAGGGTAGCGGAGAAGATTATAGAGTCCTCGCTCCCATCTTTACAAGACCTGCATGAGGCTTGGTGTCTAGGCAGAGCCGAAAAGGTAGTCAGTGACTTCACTCACCCTGCTCATGGACTGTTCTCCTGCTTGTCTTCAGGCAGGCATTTATTTAGCATGAGTTGCAAATCTGCCAGATTTAGCAGGAGCTTCTTTCCACAAGCCATTAGACTGTTGAACTATAAGAACATACACAATAACAGGACATCAAATCAATCCATTGCATAGCTGATGAAAAAACTTCTCTGTGCATTACTCAATGCAAATTCCTCTAAATGGTGCAGTAGCTAGGCTGATTCTTCCCTTACTGCTGTGCAATAATCAGGAGGCAAGATAACATTCCGTGCAAATAGAATCAGTGTTAAGTCTCATATTCTGTGCAATATATACATGTGCAATATTGACTGAGTGCTGCTTCTAGTTATATGAGGAAATAACCTGTGTCAGGGCAGCTGTCTCCTGTTTTCTTAAATAGTCATGTTGTTTTCTTTTACTTGTAAGAGCTGTCTACTGTTACCATGGTGTTAAATAGTCATGTTGTTTTCTTTTACTTGTAAGAGCTGTCTACTGTTACCGTGGTGTTAAATAGTCATGTTGTTTTCTTTTACTTGTAAGAGCTGTCTACTGTTACCGTGGTGTTAAATAGTCATGTTGTTTTCTTTTACTTGTAAGAGCTGTCTACTGTTACCGTGGTGTTAAATAGTCATGTTGTTTTCTTTTACTTGTAAGAGCTGTCTACTGTTACCGTGGTGTTAAATAGTCATGTTGTTTTCTTTTACTTGTAAGAGCTGTCTACTGTTACCGTGGTGTTAAATAGTCATGCTGTTTTCTTTTACTTGTAAGAGCTGTCTACTGTTACCGTGGTGTTAAATAGTCATGTTGTTTTCTTTTACTTGTAAGAGCTGTCTACTGTTACCGTGGTGTTAAATAGTCATGCTGTTTTTCTTGTATGTGTATGAGTTGTCTGCACTTTGAGATGAAAGCAACAAAATTTTGTTCAGCTTACACTGTTGTGGGGGTCTGAATGACAATAAAGTTTGCTTTGACTTTGACCAAGTTTATATTCATTTATCTCTTGAGTTCTAAAAGCCTTAAACCTCATTTACCAGATTAGTTAATATTTCCAGTATCTTCTAAAAACCCACTGTAAAACAAGACCTCACCTTGTATAACACTGAAAAATAATTTTTAAATTTTTGACATCCCTACTGTGTTTTCCAAGAGCATTTTGAACAATTGTTCATTAGCTAATTCATGGCTACATGGTTCTTCCCAAAGGGGATAACTATACACTTCTTGGAATTGAGCCCATGGCTCTGGCACCAAGCATCTGTTTCTGTAAGGCCCTTTTGTAGAATATCCACATCATTTGGGGATTCAACAATGGCTACCAGTTTAGTCATCTGTGAATTTTGTTAGCCAGAGTCCCTCAGTGTTGGTCTGTACTTCAGAGAAGTAGATGCCAAACAAGAGCGGTCCCAGGACTGAACCCTGAGGTACTCCACTTGTCACTTGTGTGGAGCTGGATTTGGAGTCTGCTACTTTTACAGTGTGGGTTCTGTCAGTAAGCCAGTTGGCAACCCATCGAGTGACATAGCGATTTATGCCCAGCTTAGTAAGTTTATCTAAGATTCCAGAGTGGGGGATGGTGTTGAAGGCCTTGGAGAGTTCCAGATAGGCTGTGTGGACTGCCTTACCCTCATCCACGGCTCTGGAGATTGATTCGAAGAAGTCATTCAGGTTCAGGAAACACGATCATCCCTTCACGAACCCAAACTGGGTGAGGTCCAGTGTTTGAAGGTTGCCAATGTCTTTGCTTCTAAGTTCCATGATAATACATTCCATGGCCTTGCAGATCAGGCTCGTCAGACTGATGGGACGGTAGTTCCCAGGATCCAAGGTAGCTGTGTGCCACTTAGTGGGCATGAAGCCTGAGGTGAGGCTATGTTTAAACATGAAACTTAGGTGAGGTGCCAGTTCATTTTGTAGTTCATGTAATACATAACCAAGGATGTTGTCTGGTCCCCTGGATGCTGTATTTGCAGATGATATTATTCTATACATGACAAAACTACAAAGAGACATTACAGTGTTGTGGACCATTTTAAGACAATTTCATATCTTCTCAGGATACAAAATTAAAGAAGCTAAAATAAAGGCAGTAGCGGTAAATTATGTACCCACATACAAATTGGTCCAACAATATCTATATTTATGGGGACGTGATAAAATGAATTATTTATGAGTATGGATTAGAAATGACTCTGTGTTGGCAGCTAAGGATATGTGGGAAGAGATTAAACAGAAGATAATACAAAAATTGAGAAACTAGAAGTTTTGTTATATGGATATGGATACTAAGATACAGGCCATTAAAATGTTTTTACTCTCTTTAGTCTTCTACACAGGTCAGGCATACTTTTATCAACCGGAGGAGAAATTGTGGATGGCAATTAAAAAAGAGTTGAAGGATTTTATCTGGGAAGGGAAGACAGCAAGGGTCAAATGGGATAAGCTGATTCTACCAATAGAACAAGGTGGACTAGGATTACCTAATTTGAGGGGGTATTTTAGAACAACACAATTAAGGCTGTTATATATAGCACAGGCAGAAAACTATAATTCAAGGTGGAAAAGGATGATGATGACACTGGGAGGAAGCTCAAGAAATAAGGAGAGATTGGGAATTTGGATGCAGACTCTATATGATTTTGATTGTTCTCCTTAAGAGTATTATATTCACAAAATAGCAGGGAGTATTCTAAGAACCAAACCAGTACGAGAATGGAGAAAGGGGATTTTGCCGATAGGGTTAACTGTGGTTAGGGATACAAATATTAGGCAAAAGGGGTCTGGAATTTATTGGAGAAAATTGGTAAAGGAACCAAGGTATTGGGAACAAATAACTAGAAAGGGAAAGGTAATAGAGTGGAAAAGGCCAAAAATGTATTTGGACTACAGGTTAGAGATTGCCTTCCCTATCAGGGATTGATTTCAGAGTATAGGCAAAGGGAAAGAAATAGGGGGCTCCTAAATGAAAGACCAGCACTGGTAGAGTTTTCAGTAGAATGTAGAACAGAAACTGCCATTTAAAAAGGAATAATTAGTAAAGCATATAAAATACTGCATGATAATTACAAGAATCAATCAGAGGAGCTTAGAAAGGATTGGGAAGAGAGATTGGATAAGAAACTCACAAAGAGACAATGGGGGGGATATACATATATCTACCAAATATGCAACAAAGTCTAGAAGATTTAGGATCTTTGCCTGGAAATGTTTACATAGGTATGTTTATACCCCAAGTAGACTCGAAAGAATTTTTCCTCAGGTGGATAGCAAATGCTGGAGGTGTGATGGGCAAGAAAGAGGTAGCTGGGAGCATATTTTTTGGAGGTGTGATGAGCTAGCAGACTTTAGGGATTCCCTGTGAGCTGCTCTGCTGGAGATGCTGGGTGGGCAGATTGGACTGACTATGGAGATGATTTTTTTGAGTTATGCTACAGAATTGGAAATGCCTACAGAATCGGAATTACCTAGACATAGTAAAGCCTTGCTAGTCTATGGTGGCTGCCAAAAATGCAATTACTAGAAAATGGAAATCAAAGTCTAGACCAACTTTACTAGAAGTAGTGAATATAGTAACTTGAGATAAAACAACTGGAATTGGGATCTTTAGAAAAGGGAAGGAGCAAACTACATAGAAAAAAATGGGAATTGTGGGAAAAGTATATGCAGAGCAGGAATAAGGTTTAAGCGGCAGAATTTGAATGAGCTCTATAATGCTTAACTGCCAATGACTAGAATGTTTATAAGTGATTAGTAATGTTTACAACTGCAGTTGTTTCAATTGTGTTTGTGATGTAAACTGTTTACAACTAGAGTGATTTAATTTTGTATGTTCTTCATTTATATAAATGTAAGAGTGCCTTTGTCACATGTGAAAATGTAATAAAGGTGTTGGAAAAAAAATAAACTTCTTCTGAAGGATTTTTTCGTTTACACTTTCAGAGGCTCACCATGAGACTTAAAAAGATAGCACCAGTTATAAACTCCTTTCCCAGTCATGAGTACATGTTATCTGTTAATTGCAGCTAGGGTGACATGACCAGTTTGAAATCCATGATGAACTTCACTTAGACCTTTTTTTATTTGGATGCTTGAAAATTTGATCATATACTGTTTTCAGAAGTGTCTTACTAACTGGCTGGAGAACTGATACTAGCCTATTAGTCTATCAAAATAAAAACACTAAATAATAATAAAAATAATAAAAAGATGACGTCAGGTAAGAAGTCAGATGTTGAAACACAAAGATGAGGCAGTGGAGATAACCTAAAGCAGACGCTAACTCCTGAAAGTTCTGGACAAAAACAAATACAACAATGAAACATTTTATGCAAGATACCTATCTCACTCTCTCACAATAAACAAGACCTGACGACATAGCAGCAGGAACCTGTGAAGTTTCAGTCAATGAAGGGCACACAAATGTAAGTTGTCCTGCTGTCTGTCAGAATTGTAACAGCTGATACTGCGACTCCTGACACTTTGAAACAAACTATGATTCAGATAGTAAGATACTGGATTGAAAAACACACTATTAAACCTGTCAAGCATTTTTTGAGGAGGGTTTCCCCCTGCAGCTTTATACTCATATCATGCAACTTAACTTTGAAAATAAGGGGAATACTCCAAGATTCCACAGCCACAGTATATACCCTCTCATTTGCCCTCATGATTATGCATGCAATTTGCTAGATCACAATGAATGTATTTGGAATTGAAATGGGCACCTAGGTTGGACACACTTGGTTGATTCTGCTGCTGATTGGCTTTGAACACCTGAAAAAGAATGTGGAAAAAGTCTGTTATTTTAGGAGAAAAAAACACCTGCTTCCCAGCTTATTTTTGTGGTGTAATTAAATCATTTACCACAGGTGTCACTAAATGTACAAGTCTGAGGCTCTCACCATTAACAATAATTATAAAAATCTATTTCTTTTTTTCTTCAAAGCATGACTGTAGTGCTAAACCACCGGTAGGTGATACTGCCTGGGCCCTACTTTTTGAGGTGACTGTGTAGCCCCTCATTCTAGGCTCTATAGCTGTGACATGTAACCCTACATTTAGATGAATATGGATGGGATAGACCATCTCTCTCAGATCTGGGCATCCAATTCCCAAATAATTCAGACTTATACCTTCCAATCAGCACTGTTAGGTACCTCATAGAGCAATATCTCATGCACTAAAATCCTGGCCATTTAATGGCACAACTGCTTCTTACTGTAGTCATGGAGATGTTGCTTCACTTAGTGATTATCACTTTCTGTACAGTCAGGGTCCTCTACAACCGAACATCACTGCACACCTTGCTGCACACTTGAAGTGGCATGCCATGCCTCTGAAGTTATCCTTTACTACTGCCACGTGTCGTAACAGCTGCTACATAGAAGTGGAATATATTACTTATGTTCAGTCAACTATTCTTGGCTCATGCTGCTTGAAAGTTAAAAACAAATAACAGCCAACATGCAGCTTTAGTGATAACCATATTAATATATCTGAAAATCTCAGAAAGAGAATGAGGAGGGTCCTCTGAAATACCAGAAAGGATTTAGATGTCTAGTGCTGTGGTGATTGCTTCACACAACTTTAGTCTGTCACTTTATTCATTCCTGACTCCATAGCATAACCTTTAGGTACAGTAGCAAGCCTAGGAAATACAATGGGCAGAGGCCCCATCTTGAATCTTCTGCCGTATTACCTTAGTAAAACCACTGGCTTGCCTAAGATTGAGTTCCTGCTTGCTCTCTTTTATTATGGTATGGTTAGTGGACCACCAGCTGCCTCATCTCTTGATCAGACCCTAAGTGAAAAATGTCATGAAAGTCAAGGATCTCTGTTGAAATGAGCCATAACTGAACCCATGAAATCACCTTCACATTATCATATCACAAAAGCAGTCATTTGGAACTAGTCTGCTTTTCTGAAGGAATACTCAGCTACTGGAGTTAGAAATTATTCTGACATCCAGATTTCATCAATTCATTGTGAAGTCATAATTACCTTACATGGTCTGTGCAGGTAAGTATATGGTCACCACAATTCAAGATCAAGGATGATGCCACAATATGAACCAAAGATGACTGATTTTAACAACTTGCTAAGTTTCTGGTGTCATTCTAAGGGGATCCAATATTTGTCAGCATGGGAAGATATGGTTTGCCAAGGATGGCCTGCACCTGTCCCTTCTAGGCTTTTGAATACTGGCTAAAAGTTTATACTCAACCACAGAACCTTTTTTTGGCAATGCCAAATTGAAACAAAACTGCAAACATAGTAAAATCAATGCAACTGAACATCAGGGTATTATTGCTCAATGCCATGAGCCTAAACAAAAAAATATACTCTCTCCAAGCCCTTCTCTGCCTGGAGAATATAGACATCTGTGCAGTTACCAAGACATTGTTTAGAGCCATAGAGAGTGCCCTGTCAGTGCAAAGTTTTAGTGCAGTGCCTTCCGCAATTTTAGACCAGTAGTTGCACAGGTAGGGACTAAAGGTGGAAGTGTCTCGATATACATCAATAATAAGCATGCCTCTAGGTTGGTTAAACAGGATGATGCACTGGAGTTTCTCCACATGCATATAACCACAGACAAAATCAAATACCATATCCTAGCTAGGTGTAAGTCACCCTCATTGTCCCACAAACCTCATAGCACATACTTAGACCTACTGGAGACACTCACCATCCAACCTAACACATTACAAATGGGGAACTTTAATTACTCTTCTGTAGACTGTGAATCCTACACTGCCTCAAATCTGGTGGCACAGGGATTCCTGTACTTTGTAAATATAAATACCATTGATCAGTTAGTGCATATGACCACTAGGGGTTCCAACATACTGAACCTCACCAATATGGTAGAACACTGCTCTCCTTTCCAGTGTCACTTCCTCCATGGTAAGGTCTGACCATAAAGGATACATTGACAACGGCTTTTGGGCCGAAACCGGTCTGTTGACTGTGGTTTGAGTTTAATAAAGTCTGCTTTGTCACAGCCTAGCTGGTGCTGGCCAGTTTTTGTGTGTTTTGGATTGCCTTTTGAGCCTTTGCACCTGCCGTCCATGTAGTTTCACTGTTGTTTGGATCTGACCATAAAGCTGTCTGCTCTCTCTCCCCAAGAAATGAAATGAAGAAATGAAGCTATGAAAAAAGGAATTTGTCGCAGAAACGGAGTCTCCCACCATCCCATAATTAAGTTGGCAAAGGATGGAGCTACTGTGGCACCCATCACCATGCCCTGCTTCTGATAAAAATCTTCACCATTAAACATGAAATAATTGCTTTCCAACATTAGTTCCTTTAACTGACAAATGGTGCTAATAGTGTCAGCACTATACTAACTAAATTTAAGCAAAAAAAATCTCAAAAAATCCATGTCCTCTTCTATGGGTATGCTGGTATATAGGGACTTTACATCCAAGGTAAATGTCATGGTATACTCTCCTTCATAAGCGGCTTCATTCAAACAATCTAAAAAGTGTCACAAATCTTTAATATAGCTTTCCAGTCTTTGAACTAGAGAATTTAAAAAATAATCTAAAAATAAAGAAGTATGTTTTGTGACACTCTTTAGCCGAAACTATTGATCTAAATGGTAAGTTAAAAACACCACTATGTAACTTGGGAATCCCAAATAAAATAGCTAATTTTGATTGTTCAGCATGTAAAAACTGAAACACTGCATGCAATATTAAACAGTTGGCAAGTAAACCCAACATCATGTACATGGCAGTATTTGGATTTAAGCTGCCCCACTGTTACCCTTTTTGTACTCTTCTGAATTACTAAGCAGAGTTTGTATTGGCTGCACATATTCTTTCTGGTACATAATAATTGAACCACTCCCTTTTTCCACTCACATAAAAAGTAAATCCCATCTGTTACTTAAATCAAACAGAAAGGGCCTTTCTTTTTTATTTAAATTATAATAACAAGAAATCGGTTTGTTTTTAGCCATCAATAAAATTTCTTTTTCACACATATCACAAAACATAAAAATAGCGGTAGGCATAACAGGATTAAAATGGTCTTTTTGAAAGGTACAACATCACATACGTCCGACCCCTCAAAAATGTGAGCCAAACTTAACTTTCTACAAATCAGTTTTAAATCAATTAAAGTGCAGCTTACATTAGCTCATCTAGAAGGAACAAAAGTTAATCCTTTACTCAGTATATTAACTTGTCCAACACTAAACAGTAGTAAAATTGTAAATATTATCATTTATTTTTAAAAAAATGTCCTGAAAAGCTGCCATGAACGGCAGTGTTTAATGATTCTTGATCCAAGCATGTCCTCTCCCTCTGTTGGCATGTCCCCCCCCCCAGTTCAAAGAGCCTGCCCAATTGGCTTGACCAAATTCCATGATCGTAGGACAAGATGCTTGTTTATTAGCCAGTCTCTTGGACCGGACCGTCACACTGGTTCCTAAACTAAAAACTGGTTGTTAGAATTATCACTAGCCAAAGGAGGAAATTCTTCCTGATTGAACAAAGGAACTGACTGATGAGGGGTATGAGAAGCATTTTTATTAAAAGCGTTGCCTGTGGGTGATGGATACATTGTGCCCTTTTTATAAGCCGTAATATCCCCTATAAGCTTTTTCTTTTTCCTCCCAATGATAGTTATAGCACCCCTTTTCATGCATGAAAATATAATGTCAACCTCTGCTCACACGTGTGCGTTTCTCATCTGCTGGGAAGTAAAAGAATCAGGTGCTATTATATCTTTATTAACGGTCTGAATAAGAATCTCATTGTGTCCAATTAAAAGCCTGAGCAGCTATAAACCAGTATAATTAAAAAACTCAGTTAAAAAGTCAAGTACTTAAAAGGGAGAGTTTTTGTCAGGTTAGAATGCAAGCAGATAAACATCCTGGCATTAATGAAAATATCTGTATAAAATATTTCTTAGAATAACATTTGGTATTGTTTGTATGGTTGATTTACTAAGGATGTTGTGTGGTAGTTTTAACAAGTTTGCTTTTTGTACTGAACAGGCTGGTAATGAGTTCAATTTATTGTTTAATTTTATTGGCTGATTTGTTAATTGATTGTTTTAAGCAAAAACTATATAAATGTGGATGGACGTTTTTAAAGTTATTCTGATGAAGTCTTCGGACCAAAGTGCTAAATCTATTAAATAAAACACTGGTGAATTTTACTTATCTTGATTCCTGCTGCCTTCCAGTGGATATTTCTGTTGTATGTTTAATATTCTACATCTTTTGGAGTTTTCTTTTTAACCTAAAATAGTCTAAAATCTGACTTATAAGGGCCACTGGGCTTACTATTTAACTATAGTCTCAAAACAGGCTTCCTGCCACAATAATGGAAGACTGTAATGGTCATCCTGCTTCATAAGGGCAGACCCTCAACAATTCTCAGAAAGTATCGACTGTTAGTATGTCTAGTCTTATATGCAAAGCCATGGAAATGATCAACATATATATATATGGGACTTTCATTCACTACAGCCACCCCAGTTTGGCTTTATCAAAAAAAGGTCATGCCTACTGAAACTGGTGGTCTTCTTTGGGAAGGTCACCAAGGCAATGGATGAGGGTGAAATGGTACATACTGCATACTTTTATCTGGCTAAGGCATTTGATACTATAGTTCACTTGGGAGTTGTTAAATAACTTACAGAATTAGGCATGAACCCCTATATAATGTGATGGATAGCTGGCTGGCTAACAGATAGGACCCAGAAAGTTATGATTGGTGGGACCAGAGGCTGGTCACCAGTGGAGTCCCTCAGGACTTTGTGCTGGAACTGCTTGTCTTTGGCATCTACTTCTCAGAAGTCAAGGCTAAATGGAAAGACCTCTGGGTGATCAAGATCGCATGTGATTGCAAACGGAGCAGTAACAGAATCCCCCCCAAGATGCAAACATCTTAGAAGAGGGTGTAATTCAGATGAATGACCAGTGTCATAGCCACAGTTTAAAAATCAGTGCCAAGAAATGCATTATAGCAACTTTTCTGGAAGTTGGTGCCATGGGAAACTATGTAAACACATTTAAGAGTTGGCCCACTGGTCAGGGATCTTGGAACACATATAGACCGTAACCTGGCATTTGACCAAGATGTGTCCAAGTTAGTAAAGAAATAACTCAGTGTTGCTTAATTTTATAGGGAAGGGTATGGCATCTAGGTCCAGGGAAGTCATCACACCACTTTATTCAACCCAAAACAGACCGATCATTGAGTGTAATGCCACCTTCAGTATGTACCTGACCAGAAACATGCAGAAACTGAAATGTCCAAAAGGTTCCTTACAAAAAGAATACAGGGCATAAACACAATGTCCTATGCAGTTTGCCTCAAAGCCCTGTCTCTATATTCGGTCTCCTGCAGACTACTGATAGGTGAAGGGATCTATGCCTGCCACACAAGGCATCCCTGTACCCTGCTCTACTGAGCCATTGCACATCTACAAAGCAAACAGCATCAGAACTACTACATTAAAGGATCTAAATTTTGCTTGTGGCATAAAGAGGACATGTTGGAGAGACAGATATTTATCTCAGGGAATACCCACTCTCTAAAATAGGCTCTCTACCAATGTGAAACACAGACCTTCCCTAACCTTATTTAACTTTAACTTGGACCACTGAATGGGAATTATAAAATTTAACCCTGGTCTGGCTCCTATGTCTCTGATAGACGGGGGTCAGTAAATCATGTCATAAAAAATAATCGACCCATGTACAAATGTCTAAAACATATAACTTGTGGGACACATTTGGGTTGCATGGCTAGGCCTTATAAAGGCTGGTCATTAGCGCAGTATACACCTATGAACTTATGAACGTTGAGCACTGCAAACTATACATATATATAAATATATATATATATATATATGTGTGTGTGTGTGTTTGTGTGTGTGTGTGTGTGTGTGTGTGTGTGTGTGTGTGTGTATAATATATATATATATATATATATATAAAATCACAATTTTTTTAAAGGTGTAAGATAAGTATGTCCTACATGGAACAATGTAAGTACTGATGCCTGGGCAGTTCTTCAGGATAGCCTACAAAATACATACCCAGTAATAATGACCCCACCATTATTGACGACACTTGGCAAAAAGGGCAAAAATTATTATTACAAAACAAATATTCAAATGATAAAAAGCTGTATGGACAGTAGTAGAAACAATTTAAACTTTCACCAGTCTATATCTGTTAAAGGCAGAGAGGCTTATTCTGTAGCCCTTTTAATTCTAAGGGACATGTCTAGTCCTCTAGGAGAAATCACTGTACCTCCTTATACCTCACTAATCCAACCCATAGAATAGATTTCCAGTTCCAGTCAGAAAAAAAAATCATTCATTAACTTTTTCAAAACTAATCATAATGCACTTATAAGAAGTGGAAAATATCTCCGCAGGGTTGTGACAATCAAACTTCTGGAAGGCTAGTAGGTTGTAAGCTTGCCTATCACACCTATATGTCATCTGTTTTGAGTACCACAGTGAATCTTGAATAAAACCATATTCTTTCAAGGAAAGGGCATTTTTTTATTTGAATTTTGAAAAGGGTATTTCCCTAAATCCTACTCAGTCTTTTTCACACAGTCTAGTCTATTACAAAAATGAGACATAGTCTGTAACTGGCTGTTTACATTGTGTTTTGATAGATTGGTACATTGTCTTGGTGAACGATATGGTCTGTGCATGGAAACAGAACAAATACTTTGCCTATCAGCAGTTTTGCTTCGGCTTCACATGGTGCATTTAAATGTCCGAGCTTTCTTGTCAGTATTCACGCTTGCATTAGTGACTTCAGTAATGTTATTTTCAAGGATGAGTTTTAAATTTCTATTTATGTCATTTATGAATACAAAATGTTCACCTAAGTAGTGGTCGATCTCTTGATTTCTAAAAATGTTCTAAAAAGCATGTTTTATTTATTGTTGTGGCGAGGTTTAGCTTACTAGAGCGCGTGGCTTACAGTGACTTGGATTTCTTTAGGTGGAGCATGTCCATCAATTCTGAGTTGGACATGGCTTTGTAAGTCAGGCAGAGATCACCTCTGAGTAAGCGATATGCCACTGAGTATAGCTGGAGTTTTTTCAGTCGGGCTGTATAGGACATATGTTTGAGGCCAGTAATCCTCTTGGTGAGATGCTTTTGTGGTCTTTCCAGCTGTTGGAAGTGTCTTGTGAGGTACATCCCAAATGGGGCATTGTACTCTATGATGGGTCTGATGAGTGACGAGTAGAGGGGCACTATAACATCTTTATTTCTAGATGAGAACCCCTTAGTAATTAGATGGGCCCCATAGAAGGATTTCCTAACTACTTTGGCAATATGATTGTCAAAGGAGAGATTACTATCTACCTGGGTCCCCAGATCTCTTATTAGCTCTTCTGTATTAAGGGGGCTGTGGTAATTTATGGGTGTTTTGTTTTTCCCAAATGGGATGACTATGCATTTTTTGGCATTTAGCTTGAAGCCATGACTTTGACACCACGTGTCTGTCTCAGTAAGGCCTTTTTGAAGGATGTCCGTGTCAGCTGGAGAGTCAATTATGGCTCCCAGTTTGCAGTCATCGGCGAACTTGGTTAGCCATAGTCCTCCTGTGTTTGCTTGTACTTCTGAGAAATATATGCCGAACAGTAGGGGTCCCAGAACTGAGCCTTGCAGGACACCACTTGTGATGGTTTAGAGTCGGACCTGGAGCCCACTATTCTTTCCGTGTGAGTTCTGTCTGTAAGCCAGTTGGCAACCCATCTTGTGACGTAGGGGTTTATGTTCAGGCTGGTGAGTTTTTCTATAATACCCGAGTGAGGAATGGTGTCGAACACCTTGGCGAGATCAAGGTAAGCTGTGTGAACCACCTTTCCCTCGTCTATGGCCTTGGTGACTGTCTCGAAGAAGTCAACCAGGTTTAGTAGGCATGATCTGCCCTTAACAAAGCCAAACTGTGTCGGGTCAAGTGTTTGGAGGTTCCCAATGTCTTTGTTAATGAGTTTCATGATGATGCACTCCATATTGGGTGACTTCAACTACCCGAATATAGACTGGGAACATTACTCAAGCCCTAACTTTCTAGCCCAACGGTTCCTGGAGTTCATAAATTCAAATGCCATAGAACAGCTAGTCACTGTTCCCATGAGAGGAGAAAATATACTAGATCTCATTATCACAAACATGGGGACAAAATGCTCCACACCAGAAGTATATCCCTCATTGGTGAGATCTGATCATAAACTAATCTCACTGGAAATCCACATCCCGCCCCCACCCCAAACAAAAAAGACCACAGTGAAGAACTTCTCTAAAGCAAACTTCACACTACTCAAGACTGGTGTGGTATCCTTCAAGGCCCCTGAGCCAGTGGAAACCACAACCCAAGCTGCGGAAGCCCTTACAAATGCCTTCTATGAACACCTCCAGGACTGCATGGATCAGGCAATCCCAAATAAAACCAAGACTCTTTCCACAAAGGGCAAGCGTCCAGTCTGGTGGACCCCAGCCATTAACAAACTTTACAATAAGAGGAGAAAGCTATTACATGATAGAACAAAATCCATAAAAGGGAAGTCACCCTGATCATTATTAGTAAAAAATATGAGCACTCATAAAATCAACTAAGGCCAATTTTGAGAGAAAAATTGCCATGGATTCAAAGGACAATCATAAGGCCTTTTTCAGCTATGTTAGGAACCTGGGTGGAAACTCCCAGATATGCTCAGAATTAGTCCAAAATGATGCAAAAATCACTGAACCCACAGACATTGCCAACATACTGGCAGACAGGTTCAGTGCAAACTTCACCCCCCCTCTCCCCCCCTAAAGGAGAGAGAACTATCCCAGCAGAGTGTAGCCTCCCAGACATCTCAAATGCACAGGTGAAAGCTGCTCTCTCTAAAGCTAAAAACACAGCATCAATGGGACCAGATGGTGTCCCCAGCTGTGTGCTACACGAGCTAAATGAGGAATTAAACCCACACATAAGGCAGCTGTTTAATCTCAGCCTTACCACAGGATACGTGCCCAAGGAGTGGCGTACGGCAACTGTGGTCCCACTCCACAAAGGCGGTGCCTCTATGGACCCTGGTAATTACCACCCCATAAGCTTAACAAGTCTAGTCTGCAAAGCTATGGAGAGGATCATAATGGAGCTCATAAACAAAGATATAGGGGACTTGCAGACATTGGACCCGACCCAGTTTGGCTTCGTCAAGGGCAGATCATGCCTTTTGAACTTGGTCGACTTCTTCGAAACAGTCACCAAGGCCATTGATGAGGGAAAGGCAGTCCATACAGCCTACCTTGACCTTGCAAAGGCCTTCGACACAATACCCCACTCGGTTATTGTAGAAAAACTTACCAGCTTAAATGTAAACCCATATGTCACAAGATGGGTTGCAAACTGGCTTAAGGACAGAACCCACAGGGTTAGAGTTGCTGGTGCTATGTCAGACTCCAAGCCGGTCACAAGCGGTGTCCCACAGGGCTCAGTCCTTGGCCCCCTATTGTTCGGCATCTACTTCTCAGAAGTACAGGCCAACATGGGAGGACTTTGGCTGACAAAGTTTGCAGACGACTGCAAACTGGGCGCCATAGTGGAAAGTGCATCGGACACGGATATCCTTCAGAAGGGACTCATGGAAACAGATAGCTGGTGCCAGAGCCATGGCCTGAAGTTAAACGCCAAAAATGTATAGTCATACCCTTTGGGAAAAACAAGGTAACCCCAAGCTACCATATAGGTGGCAATCCACTAAGCACAGAAGAGGTTATCAGGGACCTGGGGACCCAGGTTGACAGTGGCCTTTCTTTTGACACTCACGTTGCTAAAGTGGTTAGAAAGACCTTCTACATTGCCCACCTGATCATGAAGGGATTCACATCCAGATCTAGTGAGGTCATTGTTCCCCTGTACTCTTCACTTATCAGACCAATGATCGAGTACAATGCCCCATTCAGGATGTATTGCACCCGACATCTGCAGCAATTGGAGAGACCCCAAAAGTTCCTCACCAAAAGGATAAAGGGACTCCAATATCTGTCATATGCTGCCAGATTGAAGAAACTCCAGCTCTATTCAGTTGCATACCGTCTGCTCAGAGGTGACATGTGCCTGACATACAAGGCCATGTCCAACCCGGAATTAATGGACATGCTCCACCTCAAAAAATCCAAATCCACCAAAACCACTAGAGCAAGCGACTTAAACCTTAGCACGGATATAAATAGGACGTGCTGGAGGGATAGATTTATCACTCAGAGACTCCCTATGCTGTGGAATAAAATCCCGGTCCATGTGAGGCAGAGCACCTTGTTGGCTCTGTTCAAGAGAAATCTTGACCTGTGGATGGGAGATCGTAGGTTTATCCTGGGAATCATCTCTGTGTCACTGTTGGTCAGAGGCACAACAAACTAATGGGCACAGTATTTTTTCATATAAGGGGTGGCGTAAGCCACAAAAATTTGGGCTAGGCTTATAAATGCCTTAGGACAGATAGCCTAGTATAAACCTATGAACCTATGAACCTATAGCTGTGCAGACCAGGCTAGTCAGGCTTATGGGGAAATAGTTACCAGGGTCAGTTGTGGCCCCTCCTTTGTGGAGCGGAATAACTGTTGCTGTACGCCATTCTATGGGCACATAGTCTGTGGAGAGGCTGAGGATGAACAGCGTGTTTAGGTGGGGGGTTAGTTTGTTCTGTAGTTCATGCAAGACGCAGCCTGGGACGCCATCTGTCCCCACTAATGCTGTGTTTTTGGCTTTTGAAGGGGCTGTTTTCACCTGTGCTTCTGTGATTTCCAGGACACTACACTTTTCTGGTATTGTTGTGGGCCCTTTTGAAGGTGAGAGGGAGGTGAAGTTTGCACTGAATCTATCTGCCAGGATGTTGGCAATATCAGTAGGTTCAGTATATTTTGTGCTATTTTGCACTAGCTCAGAGCATATCTGTGAGTTGCCACTTAGATTCTTGACATAGCTAAAGAAGGCTTTGTGGTTATCTTTCAAATCCTTGGCTATTTTTCTTTTGAAGTTAGCCTTGGATGATTTTATGAGGGACCTTAGTTTCTTACTGATACTGATCAGGGATGTCTTTCCTTCTTGGAATTTGCTTTTTTTCTGAACTAGTTTCCTCCTTCTGTTGTATAACCTGTTTATGGCAGGGGTCCACCAGACTGGTTTCCTTCTCTTAGGGGGGTGAGTCTTGGTCTTGCTAGGGATGGCACTATCCATGCATCCTTGTAGGTGCTCATAGAGTGCAATTGTAAAGGATTCTGCATCTTGGGCAGTGTTATCCTTTAGCATGGGGGCTGTGAAACTTACCACCTCTGCCTTAAGTAAGGTGAAGTTTGCTTTAGAAAAGTTTTTCACTGTGGTTTCCTTGGTTGAGGATGGTGGTGGGGTGTGGATATCCAGGGTGATTAGTTTATGGTCTGATCTAACCAGTGACGGGTTGACCTCTGCTATGGAACACCTGTCGCCCATGTGGGTGATGACCAGGTCCAATATGTTATGGCCTCTGGTAGCGGAGTTTACCAGCTGATCCAGGGCATTTGAGTTGATAAATTCCAGGAGGCGCTGAGCCTGGGAGTTTGTACTCAAGTAGTTTTCCCAGTTAATGGAAGGGTAATTGAAATTGCCCAATATCAGGGTGATCGGTAGGATCTTCATGTTTTCCAGTGTCTCCAGATAGGTGGCTTGGTGGTCCTGGGTCAAGGAGGGTGATCTGTAGCAGGCCACAATTTGCATTGCAGATTTGCCCAATGTTAGTTGCACATGGATGATCTCAGAGGTATCATGCTGTGCCACTAACCTGGAGGTGCGAGTATCCTTGATGAATATGGATACACCCCCTCCTTTTGTGTTTTGGTCTGTGTTCTGTGGCCGAAATGTGTGGTATGAGTTGTAGCCCAGTAGTGCTGGAGTGTTGTCTCGAGCCTTGAACCAGGTTTCAGTTACTGCACAGATGTTGACGTTCTCCATACTTAGGAGCACTTCGAGTGCATGCATTTTGAGATTTAAACTCCTGACGTTGAGTAGCATAACCCTCGTTTTTTTACTTGTGCTGTTTACGGTGGTGGGTTTGAATTGTGAGCCTTACCTAAAAAAGGCACTATGGGGGCAGCAAGAGCCTTGGCCAGTATTCGAAAGCCAAGGAGTGACAGGTGCAATCCGTCTCTTGAGAAGCAACGTGGCTTGTCGAGCATGTCATCCCAGGCTGACAGACACTGGATTCCCTTTGAATGACACTAGAAGCTTAGCCAATTGTTGAAATTGATCATTTTTTCTTTATAATGAGGTATCATTCTTGGTGAGGGCAGGATGCTACTCAGGGTCAGGGTCATACCCACCTGGGCTACATGATCAGAGAGCTCTTCCAAGTCTCTTTTCATGTAGTCCAGGGAGGTACATTTCAGGTCATTCACACCAACATGAACAATGACAGTCATATTTGTATTTGTTCTGGAGTGACCTGAGTGCTTGTGTTATGTGGCGGATTCCGGCTCCCGATAGGCAGCTATCAGTAACCTTCTCCTTGTCCAGCCTAGTGAGTGTGGCCGTTAGTGTGCCTGTCTATTGAGTCACCTATTACTAGTGTGTTAGGTATGTTATTTCGCCTTAAGGGCTGTGATTGTGCGGCACACTGATTTTGTGTTTTATGTGCTGTCTGGTTTGATGGAAACCTTAAAAGGAAGTTGTAAAGACAAGGCCTAAAGTTCTGACACCCATCTTGCAGAAGTAATGGCTACCAGGAAAGCTGTTTTCCATGAAAGAAACTTGATATCCACTGAATTGGCTAATTCAAAGAAGATTCTAAAATAAAATTGAGATCCCAAGCTGGCACTGGTCTAGTTAATGGTGGTCTTAAATGAAAGATGCACTTCATGAAGAATGTATGTGACCTAAGTACTGCCAAGGAATGATTGGAGTGAGTTACGAGTTGTAATTAGTAAACGAAAAGCTTTTACCATTGTTGAACAGTTGAGTAAGGAGAAGTAGAACTCCTTCGAACTCTGCTAATTTCTGGGGTAACGTCGCTATTCTGGGCCTACTGGGTAAACATTTCCCACTTCTCCTTTTAATTGTTTTTGATATAATTCTTCCGAGAAGCTTAAATGAGATCCACCACTTCTGGCAGGAACTGCAGATTCCTGGACATCATGGGAACTGCAAAACCAAGTGGTTAGGCTAAGGGACTGAATGTCCAGGTAAGACATCCTGGATGGGTGTGAACACAGATCACAGCATTGTGGAAGAGATGCCTGTCTGTTAATTATATGAGGCCACGGCAAGGGGAAATGTTGCTATGGAAATGAGCTTGGTGTACGATTTGGCTTTCTGTAGAATGGAGAGAGGGTATAAAGGAGACTTGGGGTCAATAATGATGAGAAATGCACCCCTTGGTACCTTGGTAACTGTCCTTCAGGAGGAACTTTGCAGATAAAGAACTTGGTGTTGTATGGTGAAGCAAAAAAATCACAACAAAGTTGCCCCCATGTTTTGAAGATACTGCTCACCACTTTGGGGTTGTGAGACCATTCGTGAGGGAGAAGGTTTTGTCTGCTCGGTTTATCTGCAATCACTTTGGACATGCCTTGTATGTGCATTGCTGTCAGAAAGCAGTGGGCGGCCAACACCCATTCCCATGCTCTCATCTTGTCTCTGCTGAGAGGATAAGATTGGGTTCCCCCCTACTTGTTGATGTACTATACCATATAGTCTGGACTGTATGGCAAATGCATCCCAAGGGAAGGTGTCCTGAAAGACCTGCAACACTACAAGGTCTGCCCTCATCTCGAGACCACTGGTGTGCAGGGACGCCACTTCATTTGTCCACAAACCCTTTACAGTCTTGCTGATGAAGTGCCCCCCAACCAAAGATGCACTCATGCTTATTGTTGCCCTGTAAAATGACTTGCTGGAAGATCTGGATGAGAGGTTCTGAGGATTGGTCCACCATAACAAACTGTCTTTGACTGCTTTTAACAGCCTGACAGTGTGATGCAAGGATTAGTAAGCTTGGTCACCCTGGGTCTGGAATGTCCACTGTAGGATCGTCATGTGCAGTATGGCATGAATTACTATCTGAATGGATGTTGGAGTGTCCACTGTAGCAGCCTCATGTGCACTCTGGCATGAATTACTATCTGAATGGGTATCAGAGTGTCCATTGTATGATCTTCATGTGCAGTTTGGCATGAATTACTATCTGAATGGATGTCAGAGTGTCCACTGTAGGATCCTCATGTGCAGTCTGGCATGAATTACTGTCTAAATGGATGTTGGAGTGCCTATTTAGGATCCTCATATGATGTTTGGCATGAAATACTGTCTGAATGGGTGCAGCTATTAAACCTAGCAGTCTTAGAATCCTTACCACTGATGAGAACAACAGACTTTGTCTACTAATGTTGAAATCTCATTTGATGTAGACTTGCAAATTGAGTAGCTGTATTGTTGTGACAGCCAGATCTTGAAATGGCTGCAGGTTGGACATGGCTACGTTTATAGGAATTCCCAAAGACCAACAGATATGGAGTAAGCACTGCCTTTCTTAAGATGCATTCCAAAGAAATGGCTGCAAGAAACCGATTCTTCAAATATGATTCAAAGGAATGCGAACATATCACCACAGGTTGATAAAAACTTCCTTTAATAATAAAAGCGTAAAACCACGAAACAACGATAAAAATGTAGCCAATATCCTTAGAGTCAATTTCCTCAAAAGTAAAAAAAAAATGGGATAAGTGCTTTTCCACCATAGCCTTCTTCAGATCCTGTTGACTGAACTAACCTCTTTACTCTTTAAGTAATTGTTAACCAATCCTTAATCAGAAACCAAGCCAACTTCTTCTCCTTCCTCCAGTTAGAATACTCAATAATTCATCCTATCATCAATAAAGGTATGGCCAGGCTTTTCAGTCAACAGGATCTGAAGAAGGCTACGGCTGAAAGTGCTTATCCCATTCGTTTTTTGTCTTTTCAGGAAATTGACTCTAAGGATATTGGCTACTTTTTTTTGTTTTGTGGTTTTACGCTTTTATTATTAAAAGAAGTTTTTATCAGCTTGTGTTGATACACCTGCATTCCTTTGATTTGTTGTTTGTCTTGTTGGGCTACCTGCAGCAATGCACAGGTTTGTTTTTCATGTTAATTCTTCAAATATGGGAAGATCTGTACCCCCCATAAGTCATGTGTAAACTGCAACCTGTGCTGTACATTTGGAGAACAAATGAGCCCAAATAGAAGAGTGTGAAATTGAAAAATTATTGGCTTATACGTGGAAGTGAATATACCTCTTGGATCCACAATGTATTTTTATGTGTAGGTAAGCATCTTAAAGATCCATGGAGAAGATCTAGTCTCCTACATGTAGGTATGGCAGGACTGACTGCACTGTGACCATCCAGAAAAATTCTGGAAGGACTCCTCCTTTATGTACTTTTTGAGTTGAATGAGACCCAGTATTGGAATGAAGTCGTTGCTCTTTTTGGGCACTAAAAAAAAAAAATACCTGGAGTAAAATCCATATGTTCTCTGGTCTGGTGGGACCTCCTTAACTGCTTCAGCTCTCTGTCTGTGTGGCACTAGTAGATAATGAGAGGCTTTGGCAGGTGGCGTTGCAGATAAGAGAATAAAGTAGCCTCTGGATATGATTGTCCTAACCCATGAATCCAGCGTGATGACCACACAGTGTGCAAGAAGAGACGTCCCCCACAAGCCACCACAAGGGAGCAGTCAGTCAACCCTTCAGGGGTCATAGGAACAAAATTACAGAAAAAAAAATCCCCTACCTCCCTTGTTGCTTGGGCCACCTCTGCCTCTGGGATGCCATTTTGACTGAAACTTTTCTCCATTGCAAGAGCCTCTGCCTGGTTGCTGCCTTGGAGGGGGTGTAGTGGGATTTATAAATGATAAGTTCTTAATCCATTTTTGCTTATGCTGAAAGGACCTTTGAGGTGAGAAAAACATCCCAACAACACTGAGCATCTTAGACTCCTTTGTTTCACCTGTTGCCTGAGCAACATAGAGACGTCAAAGGGGACATTGACAAAGGCCGGTTTGAAATGGTCCAATAAATCTGTTAGGCATAACCAGATCTGTCTCCTCATTGCTAGGCCTGATCCTGCTGCAATCTGTTGCATTGAAAGTCAGATGTATGGACAGTGAAGAAATCATACTCATAGCTGCCACCTCGTTTTTACTTGGGAACATAAATCATCCACTGGCAACTATTTCAAAGTCACTGCTGACTCTTGAGTAATCTCCCTTTGAAAGCTCACCAAATGCACTGTGGAGTTCAGAGGTCTAATGGAAAACATACTGGACACATAAACATGCTTCCTAGTCTGTCCATCATCCTGGACTCCTTATTGGGGATGGGTGTCCCAAGAGGCATATTTCTTCATAGCAGCAGCCACCACAGTGAAGTCAACAAGGCGTCTTTTACTCCAGAATGGTTGATCTATATCAGTCTGCAAAATTCTGTTGGACATCAGGGAATCAGCTCAGCCAAGTCCAACTCTTTCCAGACCTTGGAATAGACCATATCCATAAGCTGGTCTAGTGGGGACACTACCCATTCAGTTAGAGGAGAGGAATTGTAGGCCTCCCTTCAGATTTATTCTTCAGATGAGGCAGGGTCTGCTGTCCATGAACCTGCTTTGCCTTATCATCTCCAATAATTCACTAAAGGAAATTGTAATTGTAATGGAGAAGAAAGATGTAACTGGGAACATATATTTTGGACGTGTAATCAGTTGGCAGATTTAAAAATTTCCCTGCTGAGTACTGTATCAGAAATATCGGGTGAGCAAATGGCTGTATGTAAGGAAATGATACTTTTGAGCTGGGAAACAGGATCTGAATTGCCAAAATATAGTAAGGCTTTATTAAGTTTAATTCTGTTGGCTGCCAAGAAAGCAATTACTAGAAAATGGAAATCAAAGTCTATACCAACTGTATTTTGAGGTATTGGTATTTTTAGGATATATAAATGTTAAAAGAAGAATTATAATTCTTAATGTAATATAAGAACTTATAATAATATATATGTGAGACAAATCAAAATATTTTCAAACAGTCATTTTTTCATCATTGGGCATGCCCGAGTTGTATGAGTCATGTGAGCGGGATTTTTTGAAAAATGAGAAGGTTATATAAGGAAGTGATGTAATTTACTGATTATCTGATGAAGTTTAAAACTTTTTAAACGAAAGCACTTGGGTTTATCGTTTGTGTATGTGAAGTATTTGTTTGCCTTTTTTAAGTTTGTTTAGTTACAAGTTCGTTGTTTCAAATAAAATAATTTACGTTTTATATCCGGCTGGTGGCTTTTTGCTTTCTCTATTTTGTAGTTTGTCGTTTTTCATTTACAATAAATCAAAGTCTATGCCAACTGTATTTTAAGGTATTGGTATTATAAAAGAGATAGAAGAACTGGAAGAGGAATCTTTAAAAAAGGGAAGGAGAAAATTGCATAAAGATAGATGGAAATTGTGGGACAATATATGTATAATATTGCTCAGGACGTGGGTGAGTGAGGTTTAAGGGAAAACAGGAATTCAGCAATTTTTTTGTAATATTGGACTAATGATAGTAGCAAAGAAAATACATGTGCTGTATATTGTATTTAAATGGAAAATTCTCCTCAGAGAAATCAGTGTAAGGGAATAAATTAAGGATCAGACGTTAGAGAGATGGATATCAGGGAGTAAGAACCTTACATGCTACCTAAGGGTGGATTAAGTTGTGTAGAGAAGAGTGCAAGATCCTTATTCCCAGCAGATGATGGCTAAGATCTTTTAAAACTAAGGTCAAAGCAATGGAGTAAATAGGGAATTTGTAGGTAGAGAGTGAGTGAGAGAGAAGTCTGCGAGCAAAAACCATATTTTAGCATTGTATGCTCAACTATGTATAGTCTGTTAAGGGTGAAGCCTATTTTGGAGAGACAGTTGCAATTAGTAAGAAAGGAACTAGAAGTAAGAGAAGCAGAAGTCTGAGAGCAAGAGCATTGTTTGCCAGCTGTGGCAACTGTATACAACATGATAGAGGATGGTAACTGGTGTGGAAAGATGGGTGCAAGAATCTAATTTGCTCCATGATGTGGGAAGGGTGACTATTGAGTAGGAGTGTTGGAGGGAAGTATTTAGAGAGAAGAGGGTGTAAGAAGGGTATTGTTGAAGGTTAAGAAAATTATTTGGGTAGGTTTGATGGGGGACTACAACAGGTTACAAAGGTAAGGCGAAAAAAAGTATTGGTTACAGGCTAGCAGATGCATATATATATATATATGCCTCATCCATCCATCTATCTATATAATCTATCTAGCTATCTGTCTGTCTATCTATCTAACTAGCTGTCTGTCTATTGCTATCTCCAGCTACCTAAATAACCATTCAGGTCTATAGTAGCTCGTCGACAGCTTAGGTTGTCGAATCTGTAATGATCGACACCTAAGCGTCGAACTTGCAAAATCACGAACGTCCATTTCAGCAAATTCTTTCCTCGGAAAAGAATTCATTAGGCCATCTGCGAACAAAATTAACTTTTCAACCTAAATAAAGTGGGGGGCTTTGCCCCCCCACACACACACACCCCGACGTGGAGGGGGGTGTGCCCCCCACACCCCCAACTAAATATACCAACTCCGAGATCGCTCCATATTGCTGAAAGGGCAAATCCCCAATAAAGGCCAAACAACTTCTTTCCCGAGGAAAGAATTAGCTGAAATGACCATTCGAGATTTTGCAAGTTTGACGATTAGGTGTCGATCATTACAGATTCGACAACCTAAGCTGTCGATGAACTAATATAGACCCTAACCATTCATCTATATTGACTAAATAGTCACACTGTACGTAACATGGCTGAAAACCCCTGCTATCAACCACCCGTCCCTGCAGCCAGTGCTCACTTTGGTGTCTCCTGATCCTGCCCCTTCCCCAACACCATCCAGATTTTTTTTTTTCTCTGATCAATGTTTTATTCAATTCTTTCAGTACAACCTGACTGGCCAAGACTGCAGTGTACTAACTGTGAAAGAAATAATTAAATTAAACTAGTGGTCTGGGGATGTCCCCCCCCCCCCAAAAAAAAAAAAAAAACTAGGATTCTGGATACTCTGAGGTGTATTTTAGAGTGTTTTTCCCCAAACTTTTGAAATTCAGTCTGAGTTTTTTTTTCTTTTAAGAAAGAAATAAGCCTACTTAAAGGATAATGACTGTAATACTACCAAAAAGAGTTATATGTCTAACAATATTAATTGTGGGTGTGCAGGGAAAAATATGATGTTATTTTTACACACAGACTATAATTCATACCACACCTTTCGGCCCCTAAACCTGGACCGAAGCACTAAAGGCGATAGTGTCTCCATATTCGTAAAGGATATGCACACCTCCAGACTAGGAGCTCAACATAACACATCAGAGATACTTCAGGTGCAACTAACACTGGGTAAAACTGCAATCCAGATTGTAGCCTGCTATAGATCCTCCACCATGTCCCAAGACTCCCACTCCACATTCTTAAACACACTGGAAAATATCAGGGTACAACCCAATACCCTTATACTGGGAGACTTTAACTATGCCTCCATTAACTGGGAAAATTACTCATGTACCAACACACTTGCTCAACGTTTTCTGGAATTCATTAATTCCAACACACTGGACCAACTCATTTTTACCCCCACCAGGGGTAGAAACATCCTTGACCTGGTCATTACTAACATGGGCGACCATTGCTTTACACCAGTAATCAACTCCTCCCTAGTCAGATCTGATCACAAGCTAATCACCGTGGATATCCACATCCCACCCTTACCTCCCCTAAAGGAAACCACCATAAAAAACTTCTCCAAAGCCAATTTTGGGCTTACAAAACAGAGGTGGCTAACTTCATGATACCCATGCAAACGGAAAATAGGTGCAAGACTGCTGAATCATAAACTAATGCAATACTCAAGTGCATGGAACGGGCCATACCAAACAGAACCAAGACACTCTCCTCCAAAAAAAGGAAGCCAGTCTGGTGGTCCCCCATCATAAACAAACTCTACAACAGAAGGAAAAAAACTGTTGCAGAAAAGGGTGAATTCCCAAGACTGGAAAAACTCCCTTGTTAGCCTCAGCAAAAAACTGAGATCCATCAACAAGTCCTCTAAAGCTAGCTATGAAAATGAAATTGCTGCATATTCTAAAGACAACCACAAGACATTCTATAGTTATGTCAAGAATCTACATGGCAATACTCAGATCTGCTCTGAGTTACAACACAATGGCAATACATATACAGAACCAACTTATACTGCCAACATATCGGCCGACAGGTTCAGTGCGAACTTTACTCCTCTTTCACCCCTAAAGGGCCTATCACAATATCTGAGGAATGCCAAGTCCCTGTTATCACAGCTACACAGGTAAAAACCACATGGTCCAAAACCAAGAATACAGCTTTCATGGGACCTGATAATATCCCTCTCTGTGTTCTACATGAATTACAAAGTAAACTGGCACCATACCTGAGTACCCTGTTCAAACACAGCCTCATTTCAGGCTTTGTTCCTACCAAATAGTGCACTGCTATTGTCATCCCACTCCACAAAGGGGGAGCGAATACAGACCCTGGGAACTACCACCCCATTAGTCTGACGACTCTGATATGTAAGGCTATGGATCGCATCATCATGGATCTTGTAAATAAGGACATATGGAATCTCCAAACTCTAGACCCCATGCATTTTGGGTTTGTGAAAGGTAGACCATGACTGCTTAACTTGATAGACTTCTTCGAGTCTATCATGAGAGCTGTGGATGAGGGCAAGGTAATTCACACAGCCTACCTAGACCTTGCCATGGCCTTCGACATCATCCCTCACTCAGGAATCAAAGATAGACTCACTAAACTAGGCATAAACCCTTATGTCATAAGATGGGTTGCCAACTGGCCCACTGATAGAACCAACACTGTGAAAGTAGCGGATTCCAAATCTGACTACCGACCAGTTACAAGTGGTGTCCCACAGAGATTGGTCCTAGGTCCTCTCCTGTTTCGCATCTACTTCTCTGAAGTTCAAGCCAACACAAAGGCACTCTGGCTGACCAAGTTTGCCGATGATTGCAAACTGGGAGCCATTATTGATTCTCCAACTGATGTAGACATTCTACAAAAAGGCCTCACTGACACCAGTGACTGGTGCCAGAACCATGACATTAAGCCCAATGCCAAAAAGTGCATTGTCATTCCCTTTGGGAAAAATGCGGTGCCCATGAACTACCACATAGGCGGTAGTCCACTAAACACCAAAGGTGTGATAAGAGACCTGGGGACACAGGTTGACAGCAACCTCTCCCTTGATAACCACATTGCCACTGTTGTCAGAAAGTCCTTCTATGTGGCACATCTCATTACAAAAGGTTTCTCATCCAGGAAGAAAGAGGCCATAATCCCTCTCAACTCATCCCTCATTAGACCTATTATAGAATACAATGCCCCATTTGGTATGTACCTCACTAGACACCTACAACAAATGGAAAGGCCACAGAAATACCTCACTAAGCGGATCTTAGACCTTAGACACATGCCCTATATGGACAGACTCAAAAACTCCAACTATACTCTTTATCTCCTGCTTAGAGGTGATCCCTTCTTGACCTACAAAGCCATGTCTGACCTAGAGCTGCTAGATATGCTACACCTAAAGAAATCCCAATCCCTCCATGCTATATGCTCCAGGGACCTAAACCTCATTACCACAATAAACAGACCATGCTGGAGGGACAGGTTCCTAACCTAGAGACTTCCCATACTCTGGAACAAACTTCCCATTCACATCAAGCAGAGCACTTCACTGGCCCTCTTTAAGAGAAATCTTGACAAGTGGATGGGCAATACGAAGTTCACCCTGGGGATCACTTCCATGGCCTTGCTTGACAGGGGCACTGGGAGCTAACTTTGGGCGGCATGATGACAGGGAATCTTCTTGGGCTAGGCTTATATAGGCTCCAGGGCCATTAGCCTAGTACACACCTATGAACATGCACACACACACTCACAAAGGCACCACCCTTGATGACCTAGCTCTTGATTTTCCACACACAACACAGATAAACACATATGCAAACACACACACATGCTGACCTTGCCCCTGACAAACCAGGTGTACCACATGATATGCACAAACTTACATGTGCATGCACACTTGTGTATGTGTGTGTGTGTGTGTGTGTGTGTGTGTGTGGGTTCCCTTTAAATCATCGAATGCTCAGAACATCGAATTTCTGATCATCAAGACCAGAACATCGAAGGTTTAAAGTGGAAGTGCCAGGTAAGTGAGATTGTGGAATGTTGGGTTTGTATGCAGGGCAGCAAGGTGCCCTGCATGTTTTGTGTGTGTGTGTGTGTGTGTGTGTGTGTGTGTGTGTGTGTGTGTGTGTGTGTGTGTGTGTGCCATCTGAGTGTTGGTATTACAGGTAGGGTATGGGAAATCTCCTGTTTAGCGCTACCACATATAGCGGTAAACAGGAGATTTCCCTTACCCCACTGTAGTGCAATCTCAGAGTTGGAATATTAAAGTAGGGGGCGTGTGGGGGATGCAGGCGGGCAAAGCCCCCCTGCATAACATAGTGTTTGTGATTTTTTTTGTTTTTTTTTTACGGTTCATTTTGAATTTTCCATGTTCTGAACATCGATGTACTGGTCTCGATGATCTGAACGTCGATGGTCTGAACATTCGATTATTCAAAGTGAATCCATGTGTGTATATGTATATATATGTGTATATGTGTGTGTGTGTGTGTGTGTGTGTGTGTGTGTGTGTGTGTGTGTGTGTGTGTGTATATATATATACACACACACACACACACACACACACACACACACACAGTCTTTGTCTTTCCATACTTAAAAACAGGCAAATTGAAGGAATGCCAGCTCACTTATGGCATACCTTTGTGATATTGGAGGAACACAGAGCTCTGGGATAAAATCTAGATAGAGTCAAATATGACATGTACACACAAAGGTCTGCAGCCACGAACTCAAGCTAAGAGCCAAACACTGTGAGATTGTAGCACTTCTTGATACACCACTGTGCTAGTGATTAGTTGTTTTCATATACATCCTGCTCAGCCCACCAAAGTTAGCCACTTATTATGTGCAGTGCTGATGTTAACTCTGATGAAAAGTGAAAGAAATTGCGGTCAATGTATTACTCTTAACTAAAGTGCAACACCCTCCCTCCCCTACACACAGACATACAACCATAAGATTTTATACTGATTTCAGCAAATATTATGTGACACTAATCTTACCCCACCAGATTAGTGACTGTTTAGCAGTGATCAAGCAACACATGGGTAAAGTCATACCATCAGTTACAGCCACTTTCTTGACTGTATACACCATAGATGTCCGACTGTGATAAAAAGAAAAAAAATGGTCACAGTAATGTATTTGAATTTGCTTTACACAAATGTATTATAGTCATATTTAATGACTTTTAAACTTGGTCATGATAGCAGTCTCACCCAAGTTCATTAGAAGACAGCCCCCATACCCAGCATCTATAGCCACACTGTTAGGTTTGAACATTTCTATCATCTGCTTGCTCAAAAATAAATAATAATAGCCACAGTAATTTATTTTGAGTTTGTTTCACAAAAACACACTGTAGCTGCAAAAGTGTATGCCAGATTACTTCATAGAAATCTATATTTATCCTCCAAAGCCAAATTAATGAGAGTTTAAACTAAACATATGACACAAGGGTCAGCTATTTTCCTTCACAAATAGCCTCCCATCCCTTCATCCAGCCAATAATGCTGTTTTGTTGATTGCATACACCTTACATATCCGATTGCAGTAAAATGACCACAATATTGTATTTCATGTTTGCTTCCCTAAAATTAGTTGCAGCAAAGTATTATTGTGTGTTTATCACAACTATACATTAGTCCTATGAAGCCAGTAAATATCTGCTAAACTCCAGCAAATGACATCAGGTCAGTTATTTTCATCCCCATTTATGCCCTCCATTCCCAGCAGTTATTGCCACATTTTTACTGTGTACTCCCCTAAATGTCTGAATGTAGTAAAACTAATATTCCTAGCAATTTAGTTCAGTTGTGCTAAACACTAGCCAGCCACAGGAAAGTATTCCATCATGCTTCATACAAATACACATTAGCCCTGCAAAGCTGCTTACACTGTTTACAATATCTGGTTTCCCTGCCAGGATTAAAAAAAAAACTTGTCTACTACAATCCAGACCATTAGAGTGACTTTCACCTGGACAACAGCACTGCCTTGAAGACACTTAGTGCTGATGACCATCTGTGAATTACAGCTAATATGTATGCCATGACCATCACACTTACTTTCTTCTTCAAATATTCTATTTTTTTGTTTTTTACATTTCAACCACAACCAAGACAGGTAGTTAGCTCAAAAGACTCTCAATTGGTTGTACAGATCATGGTTTAACAAAGCAGAAAGTCATTTCCCCTGTAGGTCACTACAGCAGTGGTTGCCTTTAACAGTGGAGCTGTGGTATTGGTAGCAGTGTTTTATTCCCTTAAATAAATACAGATATAAAAACAAAGAAACTCATCCATAACCTAAATGGTGCCCTAGGAGGGTACCTACTTTGCCTGTCCACAAGGCCAGTCATGGTTTGCAGTTTGTTTTTTCCCCAGTTGAACAGTTAAAGAAGAGTTAGCATAGCATGACACTATAGGGCATGCAGCCTGCCTGCCTTGCATATTTTATGCAGTTGTTTTATTTCAGTAAGTATTGCAGTATATTTTATTTATTGAATTCAGTGTTTGGATTCACCTGACTGCATTATTTTTTACTAATTTTTTTTTTCATTGAGCTAACTGTTTTGCATGTGCAGGCTTTTCCAAGCTGCAGAGCAGCAGTGTTTAACAGGCTTGAAAAGATGTACAGATGCAGAAACATTATCAGATCCATCAGTAAAGTTTAAATACATATGTAAGTGGCTCCTCAAACACCATGTTCACCCTTCAACTTTGTGGGGATATTCACCCAAACCCTGGCCCTACACATCAAGTTCCCACTGCATCTGTCTCTTTACCATCCAACATTACCAACTCAGTCTCACTACCATCTAATGCCAACTCATTCTCCCAACCATCCAAGAATTCCAACCCAGTTTCCCTACATCCAGCATTGCCAACTCAGTCTCCCTACCATCCAACAGTGCCACCTTGGTCTCCCTATCATCCAACAATTCCACCTCAGTCTCCCTACATTCAGCAATGCCATCTCAGTCTCCCTACTATCCACCAGTGCCAACTCAGTCTCCCTACCATCCAAGAATGCCAAGTGAGTGTCCCCTACTGTAGAGAAGAGTGTGTGTTGTAACTTTAAGAAGCATTTCAAAGTGAGGACACGTGCATATAAATAGAAAGCACATGCAGGCAGCAGTGCCAGTTTGAGAGAACAACCAGAGTGATAACATGTATGAGTGCAGTAGTCAGTCTGTTTATAATTGTAAAGTTTAAGTTGCTAAACCTCATTCCTGATGTGTTTATATATAATAATGCTGCTTGAACCAAACCCAGAACTGTTCGTCTGCTTTATCCTGACCGGACAAGTGACATGGTGTCGGAACTGGGATAGAGAGTGCAACTTCTTCAAACCATGAGGTTCAGAGTTAACGGTCAAGGTATATTGAGTAGCTTGGGTGATACAGTGTCCAAATGATTAAAAAAAGGCCAGAAACGAATTTCAGGTAACCAAAACTCACATAAATTATTTATTTTGTAAAGAAAATTATGCGAAGCATTTGCAAAGCACAAAATATATTATTAAATGAGTAGCACAAAATGCATTATTAATCAAATGAAAGTCACAAAATGCATTATTGATTAAACAAAATATTCAAAACCAAGATATCTGATAAAATTATCAAAAATATTTAAGAATATGTTCAGAATTGCTTCCGATTTGTATAACGTGCATGTTAAAAGTAAACACGAGCCTGTTTAAAGTAAAACAAGCACAAGAAAAGTATTACAAGCATGATAAGAGGTCAAATGGGCATAACGAGTACAATAAAAGGGCAAAATAAGCATAAAGAAAGGAAGGTGACTGCATATTTTTAATAAACGAGCATGTTTTGATATGACCTACTGTTTCATATTGACCAAAGCTATTCAGAGCATAACTTTAGTTGTTCGAAGTATCTTAGAGTGTGCAAAGTGTTTGCAGTGTGTGCTTATTACAGAACAATTATTTTGAAGTTTACTGTGTGCAAAGTACAGTTATTTTGCAATGTAAAGCCAGAATACAGTTATTTTGAAAATTTTTGTGCTATGTACATTTTATTTGCAAAGTGCAGTCATTTCGATTTCTCACACTCTACAGAGTTGTTTTGCAAAGTATAGCCATTTTGAGAATGTTCTTGTGCTATGTATAGTTTATTTGCCATATGCAGTCCTTTCAAAGTGTTTCTTACACTGATAAGGAGTGGTTTTGCAAAGTACCGTGATTTTAAAGTGTTCTTCTGCTACTAAAACTTATTTTACAAAGTGCAGTTATTTCGAAAAGTCTGTTGTGTTACTGGGCATAGTTACAAGTTCTGGCATAAATTTCTGATATATATATGTGTGTGTATGTTCGTACATAATTCCAAGGGTCTTTATTACTGTGGGTTGATATGACAAAGCCATTTCACAGATCCAGTCCACTTGTGTTTGATTATAATATTGCAGAGAATTGGAGAGTATTTGAGCAGGAATACAATATTTTCATACAAGCAGCTTTTTCTGATAAAGATGCATGTACGAGGGCAATTATTTTGCTTAACTTAGTGGGGTCAGAAGCCATTGAAAGAGAACATTCATGTGTGTATGCACCAGCAGTATATGCAGGAGAAGGGGAATACCATCATATTGTAGTACAAGCTGAATCAAGGGAGGACCCTGAGTGCTTGAAATATAAATTTAGAGAAATGTAACCACAACTTTGAGCTCCACTGGTTTGATCAGAACAGTACATTGGTGCCTTTTCAATATTCTCCCTCCTGCCCCTCTTCTTCCAACTCTTTCTTCAGCTCCCCACCCTCTACTTCTTTATCCTTTTTCCCCCTGTATAAACTCTATGTAAATACTTTTTATATCTTCACTTCCCCACTGCCTATAATGCCTTTTCTTGCAACTGTATCTTTTACCATTTCCATAAAATGTACCTTTCACCACAAACATAAAATGAATCTTTGTCTAACTGTTCTTTTTTTCCTCCTCCTGGCATCTCTTCCCCTTTATTTCTTTGCATCTCCTTTTTCCTACACTTCTCCTCTGATTTGCTTCATTTGCATTTCATATCTATGTGTATTTTTTTCTGTGCTAACAATACAATTGTATAAAAATGTTATTTTTACTTGTTTGTAAATTGTTTGTGTGCAATGTGTTTGTAATATGGAGCTTTAAGTATGCAATGTGTTTGTAATATGGAGCTTTTCTCCCCGGGCCTCCACTGAAAACGGGCTTTCAGGCCCAGTAGACATCCCCGGTTATCAATTATCAAACTGGAAATAAATAATTAAATGTATAACCCCCAGACAAATGTTACATTGGAGAAGCACTTATTTTCTACAAGAGACCAAAAGATAGGAGAAACTTTTGCAGCTTGTATTACTGACTTGAGAAACAAAGCTAAAATGTGCTGGTTTGATGATTTCAAAGACAAGCTGATAAAAGACAGGCTTATGTGTGGTGTTAATAATGCTGCTGTGAGAACGATTTTGCTTTGAGATAGGGATTTAACACTGAGCAAAGCTATAGAGTTTTGTCAGGTACATGATCTTACAAAAAGTTGCACAAATATGCTTGCAAGTGATAAGAGCAGTTTCAACAGCCTCTAGAGCAAACGTAGACAGCATGCAACACATGGCTAGCAGAAACAGGCCTAAGCACAAGGCAACTGAAGCCCCTGCAGGATTCCCAGGGATAAACTAGCTCAGTAAAATGGACATGCTAAGTGCAGCATAAGGATGAGTCAGCAAAACCCAAGTCAAGTCTTATTGTTAATTGTTGTAATTGTGGTGCCAAGCATGAGTCTAAAAGTGAAAAGTGGTTAGCGTTTGATCAGCAATGCCACAATTGTGAAAAATTGAACCACTTTCAAAAGTTTTGTAAATCAAGCAAGCCTCATTCATTTACTAAGAAAGGTCACTCAAAAAGGCAAGTTAAGCTGCAACTGTACTTTCTCTGTAGATGGTGTATCAGTGATTGGTGAAAAGGTTAATGCAGTAGATTTATTGGCAAAAAACAAAGTGTTTTGTACTGTCCTGATCAAACCCATGGAGCTCAAAGTAGATACTGGTTCAAAGTGCAATGCAAAGGGCCAATTTTGCGAAGCTTGTTGCTTAGGAGGTGAAGAGATTCAAACCGAAGGTTTGGTAGTGTTTTCATGCTATTCAGCTGAGAACAGTTACAACTTGCAATTTTATGTAGTCAGAAGACTTGTGCAGTCATTATTAGGCCTCAGAGACAGTTTAAGAATGAAACTGCTTTATTTTACCAAAGACGTTCATCATGCAAGTACATGTCCTAGTTCCACTTTCACCGATGCTATTTTCTCAGAGTATGCTGATATTTTTGAAGACAAGCTAGGCAAACTTCCAGTTGTGTACTCTATGAAATTAGACCCAGAGGTCAGTCCAGTGGTCAGACCAATGAGAAAAGTTTTGATAGCTATGCAGGACAAAGCCAAAGTCCAGTTAGATAAAATGGTGCAACAAGGTGTTATTTGTCTAGTTACAGAACAAACTGAATGGGTATCTTCCATGGTAGTTGCTCATAAGAAAAGCTCAGATGAAATCAGAATATGTATTGGCCCAAGAGACTTAAACAAAGCAATAAAGATGCCCGACCATCCTATGTATACTGTCAAGGAGGTTGCCACCCTCATGTCAAATGCCACTGTTTTTTCTATCTTAGATGCAAAGAGTTCAATTTGGCAAGTAATGCCTGATCGCAAATCTTCACTACTGACTACTTTCAGTATCCCATTTGGTAGATACAGATTTCTCAGAATGCCTTTTGGAATAAATTCTGCCAGTGACGTCTTACTGCATGCAATGGAGAAAATTTTTTCAAGTTAGCCATGTGCTGTAATAGTAGATGATTTACTAGTTGGAGGCAGTGGTGAAACAGAGCATGACAAAAACCTCAGGAAAGTTTTGGACAGAGCATGTGGACTGAATTTAAAGCTCAATCCTCTGAAATGTAAATTCAGGCTTCCAGAAGTTACTTATGTAGATCATTTATTTACCAGTACAGGCTTATGACGAGACCCTTCCAAGCAAACAGCTATTCTTGAGATGCCAGCTCCAGGCAATGTCCAAGCCTTACAGCATTTTCTTGGCATGGTTAACTATGTGGCCAAGTTTATACCAGACTTCAGTGAATTATCAGCACCTTTAAGAGAGCTGACACCCAAAACTGTTGCCTGGTCATGGTTGGAACAATACCAGAGAGCATTTGATGACCTTAGGCAGAGAATTGCCAGTCCACCTACGTTGAGACACTGTGATGTTCACAAACCAGTAATTCTTTCCTGTGATTCTTCAAAGTTCGGTCTTGGTGCAGTTATTCTTCAAGAGGAAGACCAGTATCCTATGCTTCTAGAACTCTTACCCAAACTGAGATGCAGTATGCTCAAACTGAGAAGGAACTTTTGGCAATTGTCTTCACATATTCGAAGTTCCATGATTATATTTATGGCTGAGCTATCCAGATCGAGACTGACCATCAACCCCTAGTCACTATTTTAAGAAGCCTATGCATACAGCTCCAGTGAGACTACAAAGAATGATATTCAGATTACAAAAATACAACTTCAGAATGGTCTCTACAAAAGGCAAACTTCTTTATCTGGCTGATACCTTATGCAGATCACCCAGAAATATCACAGAAAAGCTTGATGAGAGAATTTTGACTTCAATGTCATGGAAGTGCATAATTTTTCTACCAAATGACTAGATGAGCTAAGAGATCATATAAAGACTGATCCAGTTTTGCAAAAGCTGAACCACTTCATCAATGCTGAATGGCCATCAAATCAATCTTGCGTGCCAACAGAAGTGCAACCTTATTTTCCTTACAAAGATGAGATGTTGCTGGAAGATGGTATTATTTTCAAAGGCCCCAAAATTGTCATTCCTACTTCCTTACAACATGAGTACATTCAGATTTTGCATTGTGGCCACCCAAGTTCCGAATCTACCAAAAAAAGGGCAAGAGGGCTACTATTTTTGCCGTGTGTGTCAAAAGACATTGATAAAGGACTTTCATCTTGTTCAGTCTGCAATAGTACTAAACCACATTTGCAAAAAAGCCACTTCAGTTAAGCCATACTCCTGAACTACCTTGGTCAACAGTAGCCACTGACATATTTGAGTGGAACAGTCAACATTACTTAGTGTTGGTAGACTCTTATTCGAACTGGTTTGAGATTGGTCTGCTACCTAACCTAATATCAAGTACTATCATTACTAAGCTGAAATGTCACTTCTTAGTTCATGGTAGTCCACACAAAGTTTCTGATAATGGTGCCCAGTTTAGCAGTCAGCTATTTCAGAAATTTACAAAAGAGTGGGACTTTATCCATATTACTAGCACTCCTGAGTACCCACAGTCCAATGGCCTGGCTGAGCATGCAGTGAAAAGTGCAAAGCAATTACTTGAGAGGTCAAAGTGTGACAATACAGATGTTTTCTTGAGTTTGCTTAATCTCAGAAATATACCCCGTTACAATATACTTGGCTCGCCTGCTCAGAGAGTTCTGTTTAGGCAAACCAGGACAGCCTTGTCTATCAGTTCCAGTTTGTTGGTGCCTAATGCTAAAAACACCAGAGCAATCAAAGCCTAGCTATTTAAAAAGCTTTCCTTTCAGAAGTCCAGCTGTGATAAAAGGAGCATATTTCTTTGTCCATTGAAAGAAGGCGAGATAGTGAGGATGCAAACGGCGAAAGGTTTTGAGCAAATTAGTCAAGTGAGAAGTGTATGTGCCGAGCTGAGATCCTACTTAGTGGAATCTGAGGGTATAGAATACAGAAGGAATTGCAGGCATCTTCTTCCAGTGTCTGAATCGATATCACAGCATCATACCCATGATACAGACTCTAGATCTCAGAACAACCCAAACGATGTTCCTGTATTCCCGTTCCTGATGATGTCCCAGATGTCCCCGAAGTTGAACATTCATTAAAGACAGTCCCTATTGCTAGACCCAGTCCTAATTTTTATGTCACACAATCAGGTCATATTTCTAGACCTAGTGTAAAATACACAGCAACATGGAAATGAGTGTCTTATTTGTATTTAGTTCTGTGTGATTGCATGTCAAAGAAATAGTTCTGTATAATTGCATGTCAAAGGATGATTTCTGTACAATTGCATGTTAATGAATGCTGTCATTTTTCAGTGTATGACTTATTTTTTCAAAGAGGGAGGATGTAGAACAGAGCGTGTGTTGTAAGTTTAAGAAGCATTTCAAAGTGAGGGCACATGCATATAAGTAGAGAGAATGTGCAGACAGCAGTGTCATTTTGAGAGAACAGCCAGAGTGTTAACATCTATGAGTGCAGTAGTCAGTTTGTTTATAAGTTTATTTAAGTTTAAGTTACTAAGCTTCATTCCTGATGTTTTTGTGTGTAATAAAGCTGCTTGAACTGAACATACAACTGTTTGTCTGCTTTATCCTGACTGGACGAGCAACACCTACCATGCAACAATGCCACCTCAGGCTCCCTACATCCAACAATGCCAACTCAATCTCCCTAGATCCAACAATGCCAACTCAGTGTCGCCCTACATCCAACAATGCTAGCTCAGGCTCCCTACCATCTAACAATGCTAACTCAGACTCCCTACATCCAACAATGCTAACTCAGGCTCCTTACCATCTAACAATGCTAACTCAGGCTCCCTACCATTTAAAAATGCCAACTCTTTTTCCCTGTGTTTACTTGACTCAGTCTTACTCCTGTTTAACATGCATTTCAGAAGTATCTGTAACAAAATTCAGGACATACATGCATGTCTAGCTTTTTACTCCCAAGATATACTAGATGTAACAGAGACTGTGTTAAAACAAGTAATAATAAACAATGAAATCATTCCTCTACATTCAACATACTCAGAATGGATAGGGTACATTAAAAGTATGAGAAGTAGGCATCAATTACAAAAATACCTTAGAACTTACCCCATTCAACCTAAATATAAATTCCATAATGCCTAGCTACTACTAGCCCACCTCAAAATTAACCACAGTAAAAGTTGTGTATCTCAGCTCTGTATGTCCTACCAGGTAATAATATTACTGAAAATGACCTCTACTAAATATCTGATGAAAGCCATTATAAAATCTTAACATTGACTGGCAATC
The DNA here is from genome assembly GCF_019279795.1 of Protopterus annectens. Taxonomy (NCBI): domain Eukaryota; kingdom Metazoa; phylum Chordata; order Ceratodontiformes; family Protopteridae; genus Protopterus; species Protopterus annectens. Next base: position 776,614,626 of record NC_056739.1, on the reverse strand, counting down.
CATTAATAAAGACACCACCAAAGATTCAATAACTATATGCTGATTCAACCAGCCAATAAATTACACCCCCAGATTCAACAAAAATAATACCACGGAATCCATCCTAGAGTGGATTCTGTCGGTGTATGTATGCATCTATCTGTCTGTATACCTATCAGTCCTAACAAACTAAAATTGTATGGATGTTTGCCAGACCCTATTAGGGAGCACCTCTCAACCTGTGTCATAAGGAAACAACATAGCCCACCTAAACAAGTAATCTGTAATTAAATATGCAATCTAATCAAATTCAACAAACACCAGTTCATCTGAACTGTGTCCTCTCCAAGTTAGAATGTATTAAAACCTATTCTCCTGGATGAAGCAGCCTCTCATTTAACTGACAATTTTCTGAAAAGTCTAAATAATTTATCCCTTGTAAGAACAAAAAGGTAAAATTTAACTCAACTCCATTGCTGTCAGAGAAGACGAAACAGCTCATTGTGCAAAGGAACAAATGCTAGAAGGAGTGGCAGAAAAAATAAAACTGAATATACATTTCAAAATGTAGGTATCTCAGAAATCTCACCAAAGTACACATCAAAACAAAGAGATTACATCAGCCTCCAACAAAAGCACCAAAGTACTCCCAAACTTTTCTGGGCATCTCTAGAAAAGCTAATGCATCCAGCCCTTACTACATCACCCTCTTCTTCTACCTTTAATAATAAATAGTCAGTTGTCACTCATTTCAACTCCCACTTCGTTCTGTCAAGTCTGTTCCTGATTGATAACCACCCCAGTTCCCCTCCTGCCATTTCCCACCATACTTTTAAATCACAGACATGTAGCTGTCACCCTATTCCTACAGTTACTATAATAAAGTTACTGAGCAAATTAAACTAATAACCCAGCAAATGTAATAGCCTTTCCAGTCTCCATTCTGATTAAGCAGTCGATAACTGAAAAGTTTAAGAACCTTTATAATTCCACTTCAAAAAGGCTGTACAGCAAGTTGTATTTACTAACTAAAGGCTCATTGCAATCCTATCACCTCTTTCACAAATACTAGAGAAATAAATTCATGCACAAGTCGTGCAATTTTTAACTAATAACCATCTCTTCTCCAAAACCCAACATGGTTTCAAACCCAACCGCAGTACTACAACTGCTCTTCTTAACTTTATACACAATATTAACTCAAATAGAAATGAAGGCAACTTAGTCTCCTCACTTTTCCTTGATTTATCCAACGTGTTCAACAAAGTGTTCCATGACAAATTTCACTCCAAAATTTGTCTCTGTTGGTCTAAGTTTTCTTGTCTTTACTGATTCCACTGCTATCTTTCCAATCACTAACAGCAATTTAAGCAGTAAGATCACTCACCATTCCATACACTCTCTTTTGGTGTCCCCCAAGGGTTATTCTTGGCCACCTTCTGTGTAGCATTTTCACTAATAAACTTCATACTGCCACCTAACATGCTACTTACATAAAATATGATGATGAGTCAATCCTAATCTGATCTGCCCCTTCACTAACTAAACTTCAGGAGATTACCCAAGACTCCTACACTAACATAAAAATCTCAATTACTCCTCAAACCCAAATAAAGCAAACTTATGCTGTTCACCCCAAAACCATTCCTTTAACAAGAAGCATACCTTTAACATTACTTTGACTACCTTAGCATCAACCTGTTTTCTTCTGACCCTACCGTCTGCTTCCTCTATCCTAACAAATATCTGCACTAACAATCCAAACTGGTTTCATGCCACTACAAAGTATCTAAACTTGCAATCTACCTTTCTTATTAAAGTCATCATTGCCTGGTATTAAAACATCTAAACTGGCTTGAATTCCAAAGCCATCTTATTTATTTACAACTAGTCACTAATGGGTCACAACCTCTTATATTCTCAGAAATGCACAGCATTGGAAAACACTCATCTACTAGAGACCTTTGCTCTAGTAGCAAACTCCTAGTAAGTATCAGTAAATCATGTAGGATTGCTGGAAATTCTGTTTACTCCCACTATGTGTCAGAACCATGGAACAACATTCCTACTCATGTTAAACAGACAGAAGGGGTAAACAGCTTCAAAACCTTTTCATAAAGAGCTTCTAAACCACTCCTGGCTCTGCTCACCCCACTCACAGGGCAATTCTACCCCCTACCCTTTTCATTGCATGAACTCAGATCTCCTCCCCAATGTATACTCTCCTTCTGCCTCCACCTATATAAGCACTGTATGCACCCCAATTCCTTCTAGCACCGATGTCATAGTTAAAACTCTTTCTCTATCCCCTACTAAAACATTATCCACTTTCTTTTCACTGCTTTGTCTTTTCATTTTCTGTTGCTCTCTTTCCCCCTGCCTCTTATAATTTCTCAACAGTTTTCAACCTTGTAAATATAGTTTCTCTATTTGTTTACAATTGTATAATTATTGAAACTTATTATACTTTTATAAAATGTTGTCAGTTAACGTATTTTAAACTCTACTGTAAAAATGTCCTAATGTATTCATGTAATTTTCTAGAGATTTTCTCACCCCGGCTTTGCTGAAAACGAACACTGCCTAGTCGGACTTCTCAGTCAACAAAAGTAAATACATAAATAAATAAAACATATTTGTCACGCAAAAATATTAAATGTGTTCAATGAAATTTGGTGAAGGAAAGCTTGACACAGTCTTACATGGGTGATCAGAGAGTCAGAAGAGTAGACTGACACAATTATAAATCTTTCATGATAAATTGCCTGTGTTGACTGTTTGGTCTGTACAGGTAGATAGGGTTTGATGAGTATTCCCTTCATTCAAACTGCTGAAGTCCTTATTGTACACACAGCCCAGCTGTATTTTCTTAAAGCCTTTAACATGATTCTACATAAAGGTAGTGTTGATAGCTTAACAGATACAACATTTTACATGAGTTTTAAAAGAGGTTCACCTAATCAATTAATTTATTGGTGTACCTCTGGTAATTTTAGAGTCTGCAATGAGGAAAATTGACAACATTCTGATTATTTCGTAAAGGAAAAAACTACTGTCACCTTCCTGGCAGGAGCTACAATTAGCAACATTACATACAGGAGAAAAAATGCAAGGCAGATGTGACATGAAAATAATCCAAGGGGCAATGAATAATTTATGAGGATCCTCCTTTTAGATATGCAGCCAAATATTCTAGAACTTTCTTATGTCCTCTTGATTCTTGGGGAAGCAATCTCCCTAGTGAGATCCTGCAGTGATCTCAAATGGCACTATAATACAAACAAAGTATTTTAGCTTCCATTTCATTAGCACAAGCTTAGTGGGTCTGCTGTAGGTGGCTCAATTATATGAAAATAACCTGAACACTAGAATGCAATGGTATAGTCCAAATGTACTGCTGTTATATACTGACATTACAAACAGGTGGTAGGATGGCACAGTTTTATGAAGATAACCTAAACGCTACAATACAATGGTATAGTCCAAATGCACTGGTGTTATACATAGTCATTACAATCAGTAATAGAATGGCACAGTTATATGAAAATAACCTAAACGCTGCAGTACAATGGTATTGTCATATGCTGTTGTTATACAGACATTGCAATCAGTAATAGGATGGCACAATCATATGAGAATAACCTAAACACTAGAATACAATGGTATAGTCCAAATGTATTGCTGTTATACACTGATATTAAAATCAGTGATTGGATGGCACAGTTCTATAAAAATAACCTAAACCTAGAATACAGTGGAATAGTGCAAATGTACTGCTGTTATACACAGACATTACAATTGGTGATAGGATTTCACATGTATACGAAAATAACCTAAATGCTAGAATACAGTGGTATAGTCCAAAGGGTCTATATTATATAAATGAAAAAGTAAAATTTTGACTTACCTTTCATCAACCCCTATTTCCCAAAGCTGCACAACATCGAACCATCAAATCATGGATTTCTTTGGTAGCCCAAACAAACACAACACATTACAACAAACACTATAAAAGTGGGGTGTTTTGCCCCCACATCCCCCTAACTAAATATACTAACTCCAAGACCGCACTACAGTCAGGAAAAGGCCAATCGATGTTGTGCAGCTTCAAGAAATAGGGGTCGATCAAAGGTAAGCCGAGATTTTACTTCTTTGATTATATAATATAGACCCTAGTCCAAATGTACTGCAGTTCTGCACAGACATTACAGTCATTGATAAGATGGCACAGAGCCCCCATCAGTTTCAGTAAGTGAACATGACAAATTACACACACACACACACACACACACACACACACACACACACACACACACACACACACACACACACACACAAACATACATATATATATGTACATGTATATCTGTTTAATTTTATACTGTTGTGCAGTGTTATTGCACTGTTACATTATTACTGTATATGATATATAAGAGCGGAGTACTGTATGTAAATACAAATTTTCCAGTCATGTTTTTTTTTATTTACAGTCTGTATTATTCATCTGATACCAATAGAATATTTGTTTCATTTCCATTCTTAATCTGATTCATGACAGCTATTTATTTGAGTACACAATCTGATTAACACACATTCATTTTGCATATTTACATGTAATTACTTGTTGCCCACATTGTGACTGAAGTGGGTCAACTTTGTAATCAGTGTATTACCCAGTCAACAAGTAAATAAATAATACTTAAAAAACAGCATTGTCTATTTTAACAGACTGTTGTGCAATTCTTTAACTTTTTAACTAGGTAAATGTGTAATTTGAAATGACTGCCAATAAGGTTATGAAAGTTGCACTGGAGAAAACATTTGTGACTGCATATAAGGTTTAGGTGGTCTACACTAGCTTTCTGCCAGCCATAGAAAACATTTGTGACTGCATATAAGGTCTAGGCGGCCTACACTAACTTTCTGCCAGCAATAAAAAAAAAACATTTGTGACTGTATATAAGGTCTAGGTGGCCTACACTAACCTTTGTGGATGCATATAAGGTCTAGGTTGCCTACACTAGTTTTCTGCCAGCCATAGAAAACATTTGTGACTGCATAAAAGGTCTAGGTGGCCTATATTAGCTTTTTGTGATTGAATATAAGGTCTAGGTTGCCTACACTAGCTTTCTGCCAGCCATAGAAAACATTTGATGTGCAGGGAGTTTGCATTCTTATTGACCAGTTTTGTTTATCCATTTCAAAATAATAAAATTCTTTTTAAAGGTGATACTCTAGAGTGCTTTATCCCTGACATTCACCAATATCTGGTTTATTAGATGTAACATATGTCTTCCAAGCTTGGTGTCTTTAAAGAGGTTATCGTCAAACTGGTGAAGCCCTTATTGTACACACAGCCTTTAACACAGTTCCACACACAGGTATTGTTGATATGCTAAACATGCTAACTGTAAATGGGCATTTTACTATGTAGTTAACCCAATGATTAAGTAATACAATGCAACAAGGTACAATGAGGTCACATATTGTGATAGAAATTAGGTCTACGTAAGTTAATGGGTGACAACTGATCTCAGTAATGACTCTACTGTCTTCCAAGGCATGACAGTTGTTTTCCACCCACAGTGCAACAAATGTCTGATTCTTTTATGAAAAAGGAGAAAAAAAACACAGAATCAGAGTCTGAGATTCTAAACTGCTCACTGTCCTTTGTTTTCTAATTTCATTCTATTTATATAGTCCATGCTATATATATATATATATACATACACACACACACACACACACATACACACACACACACATACACACACACACACACACACACACACACACACACACACACACACACACACACACACACACACACCTAGACATCTAGAAGATGGCGGTGCCTTGTGTGACAGTGGCCCCTCCAGCTCCCGAAGTGTGTGTTGTATTTTTCTGTCTGTGATTCTTTGGCTGGACCGTTCAATTGGGTCAAGTGTGCTGTCGACTGGAGCTGTGGTGTCTGTAGTGTCCTTGTTGCTTTGCTTTTTTTGGAATCATTGGACTGATCATAAAGCTTGGGCCTTCAGTGTCGAGTTGAGAGGGGTGCAGAGGTTGGACTCTTGGCTGCCATGTTTGGTTGAAAGGAATCAGAGTTGGATTTGTTGGGTTGGAGGAAGCTTGGTTGGATATGGAAGCTGATGATGATGTTGGAAATTGAGTTGGTGGCAATGTCGGTGTGGATAGTGAGGACTGAGAGAGGATCATTGGACTGGCTGTGGCTGTTCAGGCCTACAGGTAGCGGTGGTCATGTGGAATGCAAGTGGTAGAAGTCCAGTGTTTACCTGCCAGTTTTTGGTTTTGGAATGGACTTGGTCTATAGTGTCATAGGGGACTGAACTGGTGACTTTTGGTTGTTGATGTTGGAGAGGGTGACGGCGGTGGTGTGAATGAAGTGGATTGCTGTAGTCAATGGGATCATGCATGGTTGCTTATGTACCTTATGTTTGGTTCAGTTACTGTTGTTTTCATTGCTGTTGTATTTGTGTATTTTTTTTTGTTTGTTTTGTGTTGCTTTGCTTTCTGTTTGCACATGAGCTTGGAGAAACACAGTTTCATTCAGATGTGCACTTGTGCATGTCTGAATGACAATAAAGTTACTTTTGACTTTTTGACCACGGTGGTACGTCACAGCAAGAGGTTCTCCTGTTCATTTCTCGGCTTGGCAGTGCCTTCTGTGTGGATTCTGCATGTCCTCCCTGTGGTTGGGTAGCGTTCGAAAGACATGTGTGCGTAAATGGGCATGCCTTCGTTGAAGGTTGGGAGTCGAGCTGGCACCTCAGTGTTTCGTAAAAATCTACTGCCAATCATTAGCAGACCAGATGTCCGCTGTGGCGACCCCTTACCAGGAAAAAGACAAACAACAACAACAACATATCAAGTTCCAATACGTGGGGGGATAGCTGATATTCACATAACCTACTCACAGTGCTCCTAGATGACCATACGATGACCGCTTCAGCAAAGCTCAGGTGGTAATTTATGTATATTAGGAAGTGTGAGAATGCACTAAGCAATAACCCAGTGCACCTAATTGCTATTTTGTACTGTCTATGGGAAGTCAGTATTCCCTATGCAGCAAGTCACACCTGAAGTGCTTTTACTGCACTAGTGAAACACTGAGTGCAGATAAATTGCAGTGGTGATGCACCAGTTGCAGTATAACTGTAAAGGAGCTGTGCTCTTCTGTAACACCTGTGCAAGTGCATAGACTGTAAGGACTTCAGCATTTGCAATACCCATGTAATATGATGCATAAGCAAATGTTAGCTATATTCACAGGCTCACATTTAATTCTTCTGCACAGCTGACACTAGATTACATTGTAATGTCTGTAGAAAAACTTCACTGATTTCACTTTGCCAGCCAGTAAAGATTTTTCCACTGAGATCTATTATGTGTGTTAAGGATGCAGTATATAATAAGTGGTTTACCATCAAAATGTTGATTGCACATAGTCGAATGTGCACATTGTCGGCAACTTTACGCAAAATTCATACTGGCGAATTTTCAGAATACCGGGGAAAAAATGAACATTGACATTTCCAACTGCTCCACACCTAAAAGACAGTGTTAACATGGGCCAAAAGTGGGGTGAGATTTTGTGGTTCAAAATATCTGTGTTCGACGTTTTCAGCAGTTGGAGTTCGCGTTAGTGGTGTCAAAGATGTGCAATCAATATTTTGATGATAAATCTAATAAATCACTTCCATAACTCATTCCTCCTTGAGTAAATCCTTTCAGCAGCACTGCCAGTGCTTAATAAAGGTATAAAAATAAATAAATAAAACTACACAAATTGAGGAACATAGTGCCCTGTATATTGTGTACTTTCATGGGCTCACTATGTGTGTTTTCCTGGCAGACCTATACATATAGAAGTACAGATTCCTAGTCATTTCCTGCACCTTATTTAGTTTTAAAATGTTAAAATGAAGAAATGCTGCAGTAAAAGCTTACCAGCTAAATCATTAAAAAATGTGCATTTAAGCAGGACAGGCACAATACATCATTAGCGGACCGGAGTTCTGCTGTGGCGACCCCTAACCGGGAAAAGCTGAAAGACACAACTAACCAATACTGATTATTTATTTATTATATACTTATTTATTTATTTTGTTACATTTGTTGACCGGGTTAGGCCGACTAAGCTGATATCCCTTTTTCAGCAGAGGCCCAGGGAGAAAAGCTCCATATGTTAATACTACAAATAATGAGAGTAATAAAAACATTTATAATATATATACAACAGCATTTATAATACATACAGACTTCTAAAATTAAATTGTCAATGAAAACAAATAAAATCTATATTACAGAGTTTAGAATGTGCTTGAGATAAGTATTGTTTAGAAGATGCATCATTTAGAGATGTCTTAGCTAAGGAAGATACCATATGTGAGGGTAATAGAAGTAATATGAGAGCAAGTATATGGTTAGATTGAGTGAAAAGTGCAAAATACATAGATAAGGTGGCTATAGAGGTAATAGATATACAGAAATTAAACACCGGATAGAAGCAGGCAAGTGTGCTGCTCTAGGATAGGCAGACAGATTATGGAAGGTTAGTAAAGTGGCAGGACCACTGATATTTCAGGTATTCTTTTGTGGCTAATTTAAATTCTTTAACTTTGTTGACAGTTTGTTCCAAGATATGGCTGGATTGTAGCTGTAGAAGTTTCAGCCAGTTTTGTTCTTAGGTTTTTGGATTTGTAGTAGGTCTTGGCCAGAGCTTTTGAGAGTCCTAGAAGGAATGTAGAAGGAGATTAAGGGAGACAGGTTGGGACAATATGATGGTTGATATAATATGGAATGGATAATCAGAAGCTGGAAGAGGAGAAGCTGATGGGGAAATTCTAGCCAGTTTATTTTTTTTAGTAAGCAAGAGTGGTATGATTTATAACTTTGGTTTGCTGCATATCTGGCTACCTTATTATAGGTAGATTCTAACTTAGGAGTGATGAGTTGAGGTTTGTAAGGATTTGGGAGCTGTACAGTAGGCTTGGTAATAGATAAGCATGGGAGAGGGATATTTGTGCTTTGTTGGTGAGAAACTTTTTGTTTCTGTATAAGAGCCCAAGTTTTTGGTAAGCTTTCCTAATGTTTACAGGTTGATCGAATTTTAGTTGGTGATTATGATACCTAGAAGTTTACTGGAAGGTTCAACAATGATAGGTTTGCTGTTAAGAGAAAGTATGGAAAATGTGGATTTAAAGTTGTTTAGGTTTTTGGGAAGAAAAAGTAAGAGTTTGGTTTTCTTAGGATTCAGTATTAGCTGGTTATTGGAGAGCCAGGTTTCAACTGAGTTAAAGGAAGGCTGAGTAAGTGAAATAAAATCAGTGGGAGTGTCTGCAGTAGAGATAATTGTAGAGTCATCAGCATATTGGATAAGTGATGACAGAGGGCAAGAAGTACAGAGTATGTTAGTGAATATTGTGACGACCGAGCCCTGGCCCAGCAATCAAGGAGCCTCAATCCTCACCACTAACACCAGGGAGGTCATCTAGAAGAGGAAAGGATAACTAATACATACAGTAAAGTATAATTTCCCTTAAGTGCACACAGAGATCACAGTCAGTCTGGGGCTGGCTGCTCCCTTGCTCACCAGGTCCCCAATAAGACTCCCCACTGTCACAGCTATAGGGTCCAGGTCTCATCCTAACTGGGCAAGCTAAAACCTCCAGTACCCTCTCTGTCCAACCAGCACTTTGTGTTCCTGCCCAAATAGCTGACACAACACACACACACTTTGAGATAAGTATTTATACAGCTTCACAGACACTCCTGGGAAAGGCTGACACAGATTCTCCAGCTGTGCCCATTTACCCCGACTATATAGTAGTAATTACTGCCACCACCCAGTTAATAATATCAGCTACTAAAAGGCCCTTAAAAGGGTGTCCAATTATTACTGTGCAATATTAATATCCAATGGTAATGTGACTATACAGTCTAAGGCTTATTGGAAGGGCTTAGTAAATTCTATAAATATATAATGTACTCTAAAGCATACTTCATCTCTACACACACCAGCCACAGGTAGAAGGTTTTAAAAATATTTAATAATAAATAATTAAAACACAAGACAAAACTACTACACCACAGAGATATTTAAGAGTTCACAGATCACACAGAAACTTAAAATAATACAGTAGGACAGGTCTGGTTTCAAAGAAAAATACTTAATCTAACTTTCTAATTTTTAGCTAATCTTAGAGAAAACACAGTGGTACAATCCTACTTACATACATAAAGAGCATAAGCAGTGCTGGTAAGTTAGATGTCCAAGATCAAAATGCTCTAGGTCTCATGTGAGAAATAGTATTTAAACATTACTAACAAACATGTCTCTAAGGCCCTCCCAAAATTACATCATTTTTGACACTTAGGTTTTCCCAGTATTTATATTGTACCATCTTAACACCTGGTCTGAGTTCTCATGCCACAAACTGCATTATTTAGCAATCTAACACCTGCACAGAACCTTACAAAAATAGAAGATATTTCACATGTATATACTAACAGAAACTAAAGCAATAAAGCAACTTCCATATCTAAATTCTAGTCATAAACTTTAGCCTAAAACAATGGGCATGAAATCTTCATCCAGCCACCCTAGGGCCGAATTCTAACATGAAAGCATACAACATGCTTCACTGGGCCAGTAGAGTGCAATGTTGTCACATATTTTGCAATTCCACATTTCACAGTATTTTCCCACATTTAAAAACACAAGCCTGTATTTTACATTTATTTATACAATTGATAGAATTATATATTAAATTATATTTGACTAGGCTGGCAGCCTTCGCCCATCTCTTCCCAGTCGTCACAAATATATTGAAAAGTTATGGACCAAGATTAGAACCTTGGGGAACACCTGTTTTAACAGGTGGGGGGGGGGGCAGAGAGCCATCTAACTGATTGTTGTCAATCAGAGAGAGAGAGAGCGCTAGAAAACCAGGCAACAGTAGTGGTAGAGAAATTAAGGTTATTCAGTTAGGTTATTAGGTATAAAATGCTTGTAATTAATGTCAGAGTAATCTTATTGTCTCTCTGTATGACTTTTGTGTATAGCAGCTGTTGCTTTCTTTGGTACGTTATCTAATTTATGCAGATAATAAAACTAACAAGAGAAGTGCATTTTCATCAATGCCATCAGACACTATTCACAACTTGTTGAATACTTAAGTGAGGACCACATTCTAAATGTACCTGTTCCAGTTTTCACTTCTTCAAATGTACATGCCAGAGTCACAGCTCCCAAATATTTCCTTTTAACCCCCTTTTTGTGCTTTGCAGTCTTTCATATGAATCCTATTGGAGCAAGGGCTTTCTCCCATATTTAAAAAAAAAAAAAAACACATCCGTTCATTTCAGAAAAACATTGGTTGTTAAGTTATCCTTGTTTATTTATATGACAAAAAGTCCACTCAGAAATAAAATACTATTTTCTGCTTCACTGGTTTGTGTGAATATTTGTGTGTGTGTGTGTGTGTGAGTGTGTGTGTGTGTGTGTGTGTGTGTGTGTGTGTGTGTGTGTGTGTGTGTGTGTTATTTGGAAGAAATTAATGACAAGTATCAAAGCAGTGGTAATCTGAAGTTTCGGAATATACTGCATGGGAAATAAATGCCAAACATATACACACTCCAAGCTGTCACAACCACACACACAGCATAAAGTATGTATGCTGTTTATGCAGTTAAATGAAAAACCGCTTTCACAACTGCTGCCAGAAGCACTTAGAAACAAGTGTTACACTCGCTGAAGACTGTCATGACCACACACATTGTGATGTATACTTTGCAGTTTATACTGCTAGAAAAACAATGTGCTTCATTTTGCTCTGGATAAAAAAAGAAAAAGATAACACTGCCTTCACAAGCACTATAAAATGCTTCAAAGAAATTCAATACTCATTGCAAACTGTTAAAACTATATATACACAGTGTGAAATGTCTTATGCACATGTTCTTCATTGTCTCATTGAACAAAAAGTGCATGATGTAACTTGGTCACCAGACTCAAACTGCACTGCCACTTTAATTATTCTTAGCAGTACTGTCTGAAGCAAGAAACAGCTGTAAGTATATATTGAAATTGATACTAACAGCCCCTAAAAGTAAGCATGTTATCCTTCAACAAAGGATTCTGTTTGCATGAAGCTAACAGCTGCAGTACAGAGCAGCAGGATATAAACTTTACTTTTGTTTAGATAATATACTGCTAGAGAAAATTATAAAACATAGCTTTTAACTTCTTTCTCAAGAATAAATTACAAAGCCAAATATAATGGGGACAAAGAACCAAAAATCAGAGACAGTTAACTATTGCAGGGGGATATGGGAGTGCATGGGGGCTTGCCCCCTTGCATAAATGTGATTTACTGTTTTTTTTGTGTGTGTTTGGTTTTGTTTTTCTTTATTTTATGTTTCACAAAAGTGCATTTTTGACAAAATGCACTTTCGCAAAAGTGAGTTTGAAGGTTTACATTTCGATGAAACGTAATTTTGATGGATCAACATAGATCCAAAAATTTACAGTGTTTTTATTATAATATCTCTTTAAGGTAAACTTATTAAGACTGGGATATAGCTATTGGTTAATTGTTTCACTCTAATTAACTTAATTGGATCAAGGTAATATATATAAAACTTAGGAGACGAGCTACAATTTAGTTCTGAAGAGATCCTATCTGATTCACAGGATGAACGTGTTCAAATGTATGTAACTGAACTGTAGTTTTTTTTACAAAACATTCATTAAAGTTCTTAATATTTTGAATATTTTCTAGACCCATTGCTTGTTTTGTCTTTTACTATATTTTTGGATTTCTGCTGGAGTTTTTATGTGGATGGTGAAGAAGAGAGATTCTTTACAGGCAGTTTTGCCTTTATTGTAGTGCCCGGTTTTACTTTTGGTCTTGCTGTATATTGTTTTATTTGCTAGAGGTTTCTGGTACATTTCAAATAACCTGATGATCTGTGGTTTTGTCCTCCATGAGCAGGTACATTCTTTTTGGAGTATTTTGGTTCTTTCTATGCCATATCTGTTCCACAAGATTCACGTCTAGCATGCCACAGACATTCTGCAAGATTCAAGTCTAGCATGCCATAGGCATTCCACAAGATTCAGGTCTAGCACACTATAGGCATTTCAAGGTTTTCATCCATGGTTTCTTGAAAAGAAATACATTCTGAATACAAAAAAAAAAGCAAAACAAAACAAAAAAAAACAAAACAATCTTTGGAAGCCACTAAAAACTAAATTAACTACATTACTCTCCTATAGCAAACAACCTACCAAAAGAATATTATAATTCAACTTCCTGCATGTACAACTACAACACGTATCATATAAAATTAAGGACTAAGTTATATTAAATTAATTACTCAATTACTACCAACTGGGGACAGTTGTTAGATGCAGCTGATTTGGATTTTGGATATAAACATTTAGAAAATTTATTTGATTGTGTTAAACTTACTCCGTGAATAAGGTTGTTAAGATGTTTGCTATGGTAGAATCTGAGGCTCTAAAAGTTGTATAGAAAGAAAAGAAGAAAATTCAACACATTTAAGATGCATCCAATTGTAACTAATAAGAAAGCCTTAAATAAAATATGCAAAAAATTAAAATGTAGTATTAAAATGTCAAAAATTAATTATAAACAAAAACAGGTCTACTTCTTCAAACCATCAAAATGCCATATAATTGATCTTAAAATATCGAGATGAAAATAACAAAACCTGATATCATCAAAGGCCGAAATTCTCAAAACTTGAAACATTGAATCAGGTACTATGCATGTCAGGTAGTTCACAGAACTATGGAATGGAGATCGCATTGTCATCATAAGAGCAGCTTCTGCATTTGAAAACAGTTTCTTCTTTCGGCTTTTCTCGGTTAGGGGTCGCCACAGCGGAACTCCAGTCCGCTAATGATTGGCAGTAGATTTTGACGTGCTGGCTTGCCAGGCCTAATGCACAACCTTCAATGAAAGAACGCCCATTCACGCATGTCGCCATACAGAAGATGCTCTAACTGAGAATCGAACAGGCAACGTCTGTGAGGTGACAACATTAAACAAAAAATATTCCTTTTTAACATTTTGATTGGAGATTGTGGTACAGTGGGGATCAAGAAATTTACCCTTATCCCACTGTAGTGCGATCTCAGAGTTACAGAACTGTTGAAACAGCTATATTTTTTTGTTAAAAGATGATTTAAATGGAGAAGGTGCTCTGATTGCAGTGCGATCATCCTTAACGAGTTCCGTCTACTTGTTTCGATGTTTCAAGTTTCAACAATTCGGTCTTCAATGTTATCAGGTTTCGTTATTTTCATCTCAATATTTTGGAATTCGATGATGTGGTATTTCGATGGTTTGAAGTAGATCTACAAAAACTAATTAATGACTATTCAGATAAAAATATTTTCATCAATATTTAAATTGTTCAAAGAAAACTGCAAACTTGTCTCACACTTTGTGTAACTTTGGTAAAATAAAAAAGAAAACCACAAGTGATAATGGAGCACTATATCACAAAAAAATTTACTTTAATCCACTGGTTTAGTGCTTTCAGCCCAATAATTAGGCCTTCATCAGAACAAAGTGTTAAAAAACTGTCTCATTTTTATACTATCATCAATACACATCACACCAATCAAATCTCATTTTACTTAAACTTAATGTAAAAACTGCTTAAAATGTGTTTAAATAAAAATGCATTTTAAATAAAGCATACATTTCTAACAAACATATAAACTATTTACATTTGTAGTAATAAGCTTTTCTTTTCAACACAGCTTTATAGTTGACACCATTGTTAAGCCCTGGTACCCTGCATGCATCTAATAAAACCTGCCATTTAAACTCTCTAAAATCTAGCTCCCCATCTCTGTCTCCATTAAAGCCCAGTGGAACATGATTTATAACTGTAAAAAAGAAACTTAATACTGTTATGGCTACTCACACAGTTTAAAGTGTGCTTGTAAAGAGCATTATCTACATTTTTCTTGTTGATGGCATAATAGTGTTCATACATTCTGTTTTTAAGTTGCCTATTGGTTTTCCAAATATAGAATGAAGAACAGGTAGAGCATTTTGCCATGTATACCACAAATGTGGATTTACAATTAAAAATGCCTGGAACGTGCCACATCTTGCTCTGAGTTGCAACATTAAAATCTGCTCCCTCTGAAATGTATTTACAAAAATTGCAACTTTTACATTTAAAAGTACCTATGTTGCCTTGAGGCTTTTTTCTTTGTCCACTTTCTAACATTTCTTTAAAATTCCTTCCTCATGTGTTAACAAACATGGGGGCTTCTCCTACTACTATCTGAAGATCACTACTTGAAACTAATATTCTCCAGTTGTTGGACACTATGTTTTTAATTTCTTTACTGTCTAAGGTAAAAGTTAACAACATGGACGTTACCCAATCCCTCTTGTTTCGTCTGTTTCCACTAAGCCTCTCCCTTTCACTTGTACTAATAATGTCTTGGACTATTTTAGAAGGGTACCCTCTGTTTTTAAATCTAGAATGCAATTCCTGCACTAACAAATCTAACTGTGCTTCATCGCTTGTAAGTCTCTTAAGCCTTACTAACTGACCCTTTATAATGTCATATTTCACATAAGTGTGATGCACACTAGAGTAACTCAAAAGACCATTGCTTGCCACATTCTTATAACTGACGCAGGACCCCAAAAAATCTTTACCTTCCTCTTTAATAACTTCTAAATGTAAGAAACATATCTTACAATTATCCCAGCTACCAGTAAAATGTAAAAAAGAGGTGCGGTTGTTCATGTCTACAATGAACTGTAAGAGCTCAGTTTGTGTGCCTCTCCAAATAAAAAACAAATCGTCAATAAAACAATAATAGCTCACAATTTTCTGTCTGTTGGTAAACTTGGACATAATGTTGTTTTCCCAGTAAGCCAGAACTAAGTTGGCATAATTGGGAGCCATCCTGGCACACATCGCCACCCTCTTCATTTGCAAAAAATGTTCGTTGTCAAACATGAAATAATTGTATGAAATAATATTATCCATGCATTCCAACATGAACCTACACTCTTCTAATTTATATTCTCCACTGTTGATTAACAAATTCCCAACCCACTCTAACCCCACATTATGAGGAATGCAGGTGTATAAAGATGCCACATCAACTGTCACCAGAAAATCACCAGCTTCAACCTTAATTTTATTGATTTTTACTTAAAAAATCAAAAGAATCCCTAATAAAGGAGTCTGTCTTCTGCACTATCTCAAGCAAAGTTCTATCTATAAACTTGGAACATGCCTCTAACTTCGATGCTGGTGAAGAAACTATGGGCCTATAAGGGGGACAGTACCCCTCCTTATGTATCTTTGGAATACCAAAGAGGTGCACTATCCTGGGTTTGTCTACTACAAAAAACTCATACATGTTCCTAGAAATCAAACCTTCTGATAAGGCTTCAAAAAGCCAAGAGTCTATTCTTTTATACGCTTTTAGGACATCACCTTTGGAAATCTTTTTATATGCAGTTTCATCTGCTAATAATAATTGCATTCCCTTCACATAATCATAAGAATTTACTATGACCATTGAACCCCCTTTGTCTGCACGCATGACCCTGATGGAAATATCATCCTTAATGGAGTTGAAAATCATTTGCTGTTTTACTGTCATATTATAAAATTTTCTCTTGCTTCTTTTTCTTCTTGTTCATTAACAACTTTAAGTTCAGTTTTCTGGTATATGCTTTTAAATTAACAACAGTGCTCACAATGTCTTCTCTTCTGGAGGGCACAAAATTAAAGCCTTTTTTTAGTAAGTTAGTCTCTGCTTCTGTGAAAACCCTCTTTGACAAGTTGTATATTTTAAAATCCGTATGCATTACCTGTATGTTCGATGCCATTCCTGATTCTTCCCTCTGCAAAATAAAGGGTAAACACTGGCTTGATTCGAAGTTTTGGCTACCTGCATCACTGTCGGATTGTTGTAACTGTTCAAATTCATCCTTGGTGGGACATTTTGCTTCCCTGGTGTCACAGTCTCCCATTCGCCATGTTGCATTGTCCTTTTCTCCTGCAGATGCTTCGAGCGCCGAGGAGATAAAAAAAGGCTTGGAAAATCTGCTACTTTCTTGATGGTGAAAACATCTATTCTCTCTAACAGCTTCTTCTTCTCCTCTTGCAATGTTCTGTGGTGACGTCAGCTCACCAGAGGTGTTGCTTGCTGATTCTGCCAGTTTTGAGGTGGAATGGCATTTCCTTTCTTAATGGGGAGTCAAGAAGGTAAACAAAAGGATGATTTTGTTACACCTAGCACTTTTAACCCACCCTTGCACCCTGTATTAAAAGCATTTGAGGAATTGTGTGAAATAGAAATTAGGGATTTGTTAAACAAAAGAAGCAAGAGAAAATTTTATAATATGACAGTAGAACAGCAAATGATTTTCATCTCCATTAAGGATGATATTTCCATCAGGGTCATGCGTGCAGGCAAAAGGGATTCAATGGTCATAGTAAATTCTGATGATTATGTGAAGGGAATGCAATTATTAT
This sequence comes from Protopterus annectens, assembly GCF_019279795.1. NCBI lineage: Eukaryota > Metazoa > Chordata > Ceratodontiformes > Protopteridae > Protopterus > Protopterus annectens. Next base: position 776,597,070 of record NC_056739.1, on the reverse strand, counting down.
TAGCAGATGAAACTGCATATAAAAAGATTTCCAAAGGTGATGTCCTAAAAGCATATAAAATAATAGACTCTTGGCTTTTTGAAGCCTTATCAGAAGGTTTGATTTCTAGGAACATGTATGAGTTTTTTGTAGTAGACAAACCCAGGATAGTGCACCTCTTTGGTATTCCAAAGATACATAAGGAGGGGTACTGTCCCCCTTATAGGCCCATAGTTTCTTCACCAGCATTGAAGTTAGAGGCATGTTCCAAGTTTATAGATAGAACTTTGCTTGAGATAGTGCAGAAGACAGACTCCTTTATTAGGGATTCTTTTGATTTTTTAAGTAAAATCAATAAAATTAAGGTTGAAGCTGGTGATTTGCTGGTGACAGTTGATGTGGCATCTTTATACACCTGCATTCCTCATGACGTGGGGTTAGAGTGGGTTGGGAATTTGTTAATCAACAGTGGAGAATGTGAATTAGAAGAGTGTAGGTTCATGTTGGAATGCATGGATAATATTATTTCATACGATTATTTCATGTTTGACAACGAACACTTTTTGCAAATGAAGAGGGTGGCGATGTGTGCCAGGATGGCTCCCAATTATGCCAACTTAGTTCTGGCTTACTGGGAAAACAACATTATGTCCAAGTTTACCAACAGACAGAAAATTGTGAGCTATTATTGTTTTATTGACAATTTATTTTTTATTTGGAGAGGCACACAAACTGAGCTCTTACAGTTCATTGTAGACATGAACAATCGCACCTCTTTTTTACATTTTACTGGTAGCTGGGATAATTGTAAGATATGTTTCTTAGATTTAGAAGAGGAAGGTAAAAATGTTTTGGGGTCCTGCATCAGTTATAAGAATGTGGCAAGCAATGGTCTTTTGAGTTACTCTAGTATGCTTCCCACTTATGTGAAATATAACATTATAAAGGGTCAGTTAGTAAGGCTTAAGAGACTTACAAGCGATGAAGCACAGTTAGATTTGTTAGTGCAGGAATTGCAGTCTAGATTTAAAAACCGAGGGTACCCTTCTAAAATAGTCCAAGACATCATTAGTACAAGTGAAAGGGAAAGGCTTATTGGAAACAGACGAAACAAGAAGGATTGGGTAACGTCCATGTTGATAACTTTTACCTTAGACAGTAAAGAAATTAAAAACATAGTGTCCAACAACTGGAGAATATTAGTTTCAAATAGTGATCTTCAGATAGTAGTAGGAGAAGCCCCCATGTTTGTTAACACAAGAGGAAGGAATTTCAAAGAAATGTTAGAAAGTGGACAAAGAAAAAAGCCTCAGGGCAACATAGGCACTTTTAAATGTAAAAGTTGAAATTTTTGTAAATACATTTCAGAGGGAGCAGATTTTAATTTTGCAACTCAGAGCAAGATGTGGCACGTTCCAGGCATTTTAAATTGTAAATCCACATTTGTGGTATACATGGCAAAATGCTCCACCTGTTCTTCATTCTATATTGGGAAAACCAATAGGCAACTTAAAAACAGAATGTATGAACACTATTATGCCATCAGCAAGAAAAATGTAGATAATGCTCTTTACAAGCACACTTTAAACTGTGTAACAATAACAGTGTTAAGTTTCTTTTTACAGTTATAGATCATGTTCCACTGGGCTTTAATGGAGACAGAGATGGGGAACTAGATTTCAGAGAGTTTAAATGGCAGGTTTAATTAGATGCATGCAGGGCACCAGGGCTTAACAATGGTGTCAGCTATAAAGCTGTGTTGAAAAGAAAAGCTTATTACAACAAATGTAAATAGTTTATATGTTTGTTAGAAACGTATGCTTTATTTAAAATGCATTTTTATTTAAACATATTTTAAACAGTTTTTACATTAAGTTTAAGTAAAATAAAATTTGATTGGTGTGATGTGCATTGATGATGGTATAAAAATGAGACCGTTTTTTAACACTTTATTCTGATGAAGGCCTAATACTTGGGCTGAAAGTGCTAAACCAGTGGATTAAAGTTCATTTTGTGTGATATAGTGCTCCATTATCACTTGTGGTTTTCTTTTTTAATATTTAAATTGTGTTAATAAGTGAGAATCACCGTTTAATACTTTTTTGATAAATGGAGTGGAGACATCTAATGTCATGATTATACCTAATGAATTTAACACATTTTTCATAAATAGCACAACAATTAATACCATATATGCAGCACTTTTCAAAATGCATATTCCAGTCATTGCTAGATAGCTGTATTTTAGTGTACATATGATTAAAAACAATTTATGTAAAATCTGAAAGGCATCGCCAGTAGATCCAGACAGAATACCTGGTATAATGCTATTTATTTTAAAGGAATTGTTTTTACCCGTCATGAACAGTATATTTAGAGAATTGCATTGTTCCCTGGGTTACACTTATTCATAAAAACATCATAAGGACAATATAAAAAATTATAGACCAATAACTGTAACTTTGTTGATTGGCAAATGATTTGAAAAATGTTTGATAGATCTGATTGATAAAATGGAAACTAAATTATCTACAATTCATTTAGAACAACATGGGTTTATACAAAGTAGATCTACAATCAGTAACTTCATTTTTTTTTTTTTTTATGAGCAGGTAGCATTTGCCTTTCATTTGGGTTTATATCCAGGTGCTATATACTTAGATACTCTTCAAGATTTGCAGTCATATATAAAAGTTTATTGATGCTTATAGTTAATTCTTATATAGTGAGACAGACTATAACTGGGCTGTCCAGTAGAAAACAATGTGTGAGAATAAATGGCATTGAATGAAAATATTTATAAGTCAAAGATGGAATTTCACATGGCTTCTTTTTTTGGGGCCAGTTTTATTTAATATAGATTTTCAGCTGTACCCAAGAATACAAAGTTATGAATTAGTAAACATGCTGATGATTGTAATTTTTTTCTGCTGCATAGCATAATTCTTAGGATGTTGCAGAACTTAACACATACATAAAAAAATAGATGACTGGGCAGAAGAGATGGATATGAAGTTTAGTTATGTTACGTACAATATTATGTACTTCAGTAATACAATCCTAGACTTCCTATGCAAGTATCTGGTACTCCTTTAACTGAAGTTAAACAATCCAGTGATCTGGGTATAATTATTCAGTCAAGTTTATCTTTTGATTTGTTAAGTCATCATACAAACCCAAACCTTTTAGAATGAACCCTCCCTAGTAAACTATTGGTGTAGTAAACATGGGCACAAACTAAATGCTAAATTGTGTAGTATCACTCATCACACTATCTTGACAACACACATCTAAAGAATGTAATTAGGGACCTAGTACTTAGGATGACAAGTTCTTCTGTTTTGACCATCATGTGACAATGGTTGTACAGAAATCATTTTATTTAGCCCAGCTAATTGCCAAGGAAATATCATCAAGGTCTAAAGAGGTAATCATTCCCTTATACTCAGCATTGATTAGGCTAGTTATAGAGTACAAAACCCCTTTGGGATGTATCTCACTAAACATATCACACCATTAGAAAGACCCCCAAAGGATCCCAACTAAAACTATCACAGGCCTAACTTGCTGAGCTACCAAAAAAGGCTTGAAACTCTATCCCTTTATGCAGTGTCTTACAGACTTTTGAAGGTCTCACTTACTGCACCATTAGAGACATGATTGTTTTGGACTTCCTGTGTTGCTGCAATTCCAGTATCTCCACCAATACAAGAGCCAGAGACCTAAATCTTCAGCAACAGATAAATAAAGCACAGTGGAGGGACAGGCTAATAATCCAGGACCTTCTAAACCTCTGCTATAAACTTCCCTTCCATGTTAAGCAGTGCAACTTGCTAACTTCCTTTAAGCATAAACTCACTGACTGTATGACTAGCCATAGATCCACTTGATTTACTGGTATGGTTTTCTTACAGAAAGGAGGTGCAGCCTGAGTGAGGAAACTGGCAAGGCAAGAATAATTATGAGACCCAGAGACCTTGGAATAGCTATTAATGTATAAACAAAATTCTCTTCACTTTATCATCTTGCCTAACACAGAATACCACTGTAACACACTCCAGAGAGCCATCTGGCTCCCATTTAAATAGTATGCAAAGCTTTTATTTCTCAGACTAAAGCATAAAATGGTATAGAGTAATACTCCATATCAATTTCAACACTGCAGTTTATCAAGTTAACTTACAGCCCAACACTGCAGTATATCAACTTAACTTACAGTCCAACACTGCAGTATATCAACTTCATAAGCAGGCCAATACTGCAGTGCTGCTCACCAAACCTCCCAAGTCTCTGAGCATCATCCCTTCTCAATATTTCAGACCCAATCTGTAAGATTTTATTCCACCTGAAATTTAGAACACACATTCCGACAAAAGCTGCTAACATGTCTAACCAAAAGGATACCTTACACCTGTTACTCATCTCATCCAATAACTTAAATAGTCCACTCTAAACAGTCTCTTCTGCCTGCTCTCTGTTCCATTCAGTCTTAATCCTGTCATGGCTGTTACTGAAAAACTTCACAGTATTATACATATATATGTGCCTAGATAGATTTAAGGAAGTATTTTTGCATGCTTTAAATGTTTCAGAAACAGTAACTGTTATGAAACCTTCATTACTTTGAGACACTTACACTATCTCAGCTTTCCTCCTTACAAGTGTTAATGTTATCTCTTACTCTGCTGTGTGCATCAGCTGTATCCTTGGCCTGTAGATGAAATGAGTCCAGTATACATCAGTCTACTACACTGGTTAACAAACTTTATAAGTGATTCAAGGCTATGGGTCAGTGGCACAGTGAAGCAGGGATAGAAAGAAGATAAGATAGCCCAGTGGTCTGTCAGTCATTTACTGTCTGATATGTGACTCTGAAACATAATTCACTATTTGACAGGAGGAAAAGTCAGGTATATTGCTTTCTGTGAAGATTGAAAAAAGCATTGTAAAAACTTGAAACTGAAGGCCTGCAACTACATGTGAAATGTAGCCATTATTTTATGTGAAGTAATAAATTCCTTTGCAGCCTAAAATACTACATACTAAGCAACAACACCACCTTCATTTTGAAATGAGCCAGTTCATAGGTTCATAGGTTCATAGGTTTATACTAGGCTATCTGCCCTAAGGCATTTATAAGCCTAGCCCAAATTATTGTGGCTTACGCCACCCCTTATATGAAAAAATACTGTGCCCATTAGTTTGTTGTGCCTCTGTCCAGCAGTGACCCAGAGATGATTCCCGGGGTAAACCTACGATCTCCCATCCACAGGTCTAGATTTCTCTTGAACAGAGTCAGCGAGGTGCTCTGCCTCACATGGACCGGGATTTTATTCCACAGCATAGGGAGTCTCTGAGTGATAAATCTATCCCTCCAGCACGTCCTATTTATATCCGTGCTAAGGTTTAAGTCGCTTGCTCTAGTGGTTTTGGTGGATTTGGATTTTTGAGGTGGAGCATGTCCATTAATTCGGGTTGGACATGGCCTTGTATGTCAGGCACATGTCACCTCTGAGCAGACGGTATGCGACTGAATAGAGCTGGAGTTTCTTCAATCTGGCAGCATATGACAGATTTTGGAGTCCCTTTATCCTTTTGGTGAGGAACTTTTGGGGTCTCTCCAATTGCTGCAGATGTCGGGTGAGATACATCCCGAATGGGGCATTGTACTCGATCATTGGTCTGATAAGTGAAGAGTACAGGGAACAATGACCTCACTAGATCTGGATGTGAATCCCTTCATGATCAGGTGGGCAATGTAGAAGGTCTTTCTAACCACTTTAGCAATGTGAGTGTCAAAGAAAGGCCACTGTCAACCTGGGTCCCCAGGTCCCTGATAACCTCTTCTGTGCTTAGTGGATTGCCACCTATATGGTAGCTTGGGGTTACCTTGTTTTTCCCGAAGGGTATGACTATACATTTTTGGCGTTTAACTTCAGGCCATGGCTCTGGCACCAGCTATCTGTTTCCGTGAGTCCCTTCTGAAGGATATCAGTGTCGATGCACTTTCCACTATGGCCCAGTTTGCAGTCATCTGCAAACTTTGTCAGCCAAAGTCCTCCCATGTTGGCCTGTACTTCTGAGAAGTAGATGCCAAACAATAGGGGCCAAGGACCGAGCCCTGTGGGACACCACTTGTGACCGGCTTGGAGTCTGACACAGCGCCAGCAACTCTAACCCTGTGGGTTCTGTCCTTAAGCCAGTTTGCAACCCATCTTGTGACATATGGGTTTACATTTAAGCTGGTAAGTTTTTCTACAATACCCGAGTGGGGTATTGTGTCGAAAGCCTTTGCAAGGTCAAGGTAGGCTGTATGGACTGCCTTTCCCTCATCAATGGCCTTGGTGACTATTTGAAGAAGTCGACCAAGTTCAAAAGGCATGATCTTCCCTTGACAAAGCCAAACTGGGTCGGGTCCAATGTCTGCAAGTCCCTATATCTTTGTTTATGAGCTCCATTATGATCCTCTCCATAGCTTTGCAGACTAGACTTGTTAAGCTTATGGGGCGGTAATTACCAGGGTCCGTACGGGCGCCACCTTTGTGGAGTGGGACCACAGTTGCCGTCACGCCACTCCTTGGGCACGTATCCTGTGGTAAGGCTGAGATTAAACAGCTGCCTTATGTGCGGGTTTAATTCCTCATTTAGCTCGTGTAGCACACAGCCGGGGACACCATCCGGTCCCATTGATGCTGTGTTTTTAGCTTTAGAGAGAGCAGCTTTCACCTGTGCATTTGAGATGTCCAGGAGGCTACACTCGGCTGGGATAGTTATCTCTCCTTTAGAGGGGGAGAGGGGTGAAGTTTGCACTGAACCTGTCTGCCAGTATGTTGGCAATGTCTGTGGGTTCAGTGATTTTTGTATCATTTTGGACTAATTCTGAGCATATCTGTGAGTTTCCACCCAGGTTCCTAACATAGCTGAAAAAGGCCTTATGATTGTCCTTTGAATCCATGGCAATTTTTCTCTCAAAATTGGCCTTAGTTGATTTTATGAGTGCTCGTATTTTTTTACTAATAATGATCAGGGGTGACTTCCCTTTTATGGATTTTGTTCTATCATGTAATAGCTTTCTCCTCTTATTGTAAAGTTTGTTAATGGCTGGGGTCCACCAGACTGGACGTTTGCCCTTTGTGGAAAGAGTCTTGGTTTTATTTGGGATTGCCTGATCCATGCAGTCCTGGAGGTGTTCATAGAAGGCATTTGTAAGGGCTTCCGCAGCTTGGGTTGTGGTTTCCTCTGACTCAGGGGCCTTGAAGGATACCACACCAGTCTTGAGTAGTGTGAAGTTTGCTTTAGAGAAGTTCTTCACTATGGTCTTTTTTTGTTTGGGGTGGGGGCGGGATGTGGATTTCCAGTGAGATTAGTTTATGATCAGATCTCACCAATGAGGGATATACTTCGGTGTGGAGCATTTTGTCCCCATGTTTGTGACAATGAGATCTAGTATATTTTCTCCTCTCGTGGGAACAGTGACTAGCTGTTCCATGGCATTTGAATTTATGAACTCCAGGAACCGTTGGGCTAGAAAGTTAGGGCTTGAGTAATGTTCCCAGTCTATATTCGGTAGTTGAAGTCACCCAATATGATGGTGTTTGGAGATACATTTATACCCTCCAGTGTCTTCAGGAAGGCTGTGTGGGGTTCCTGAGTTTGAGAGGGTGGCCTGTAGCATGCTACAATTTGTAGAGCAGTTTTGCCTATTGTTAGTTGCACCTGGATGGTTTCCGAGCTTCATGCGTTGCCACCAACCTGGAGGTGTGAGTATCCTTTATGAATATGGATACACCCTCCTTTTGTGGAGTGGTCCGGGTTTTGGGGCGGAGCATGATATGAGGTAAAACCTAATAGTGCCGGGGTGCTCTCAGGAGCCTTGAACCAGGTTTCAGTTACAGCACAGACATCGATGTTCTCCATACTGAGAAGGGCCTCGAGTGCGTGCATTTTGAGATTTAGACTTCTGGCATTGAGCAGCATTACCCTCAATTTCTTCCCATTTTTGTTTTCTAGGGTGGTAGGTTTAGAATTTGAGCCTTGCCTAAAAAGGCACTATGGGGGTGGCAAGAGCCTTAGCCAATATCCGGAATCCCAGGGGTGACAGGTGCAAGCCGTCCCTTGCGAAGCAGCGTGGCTTGTCAAGCATGTCGTCCCAGGCAGACAGACACTGGATCCCCTTTGAATGACACCAGACATTAAGCCAATTGTTAAAGCTGATCATCTTGTCTCTATATTGTGGCATCATTCTTGGTGAAGGAAGGATACTGCTCAGGGTTAGGGTCATACCTGCCTGGGCTACATAATCAGAGAGCTCCTCTATGTCTCTTTTCATGCAGTCCAGGGAGGTCCGTCACAGGTCGTTCACACCAGCATGGACAATGACTGTGTCATATTTGTACTTGCTGTGGAGTGACCAGTGCTTGTGTTATGTGGCGGATTCTAGCGCCCGATAGGCAGCTTACTGTGACCCTCTCCTTGTTCAGCCTGGTGAGTGGGGCGTCAGTGTGTCTGACTATGGAGTCACCTATGACAAGTATGTTTGGTGTTGTATTTGGCCTTAAGGGCTGTGACTGCTTTGCACACTGCTTTTGTGGTTTATGTGTTGCTTGTGGGGTGTCTTGAGGTAGCAGTTGTTTGGGTGTCTGCTTTGGAGGCCTCTGCTGTTTAGGTAAATTTTACTCAGAGCCTCCGAGTATGTCTTTGTGTGTTTATGTGTTTGATTCAGTGGAGTGGTAGCATTATGTGAGGCTGGTTTTGTGGTGTGTGTAGTTGCCTTCTCCTCCTGTCTGGTCTTGCCAGTCCTGAGTTGAGAGAGCTCAGCCTCCAGTTTGGCTAAATAGCTGCATCTCTCGCAAGTATTTGTGTTATGTGGGAGGAGGAGAGGGTTGTCTGTGTACATGAGGCAGTTATAACATTGCCTCAAGATTCCCAGATTCACCAGCTGGACCGAGAGGAGATTGACAACTGACCTTTGGACATGCTAGAATAATATTGGGAAATCCTTAATTGAAAACAAGGGCCAGTGGGGAGTGAGGGTGTAGTGCTTTTAATTTTTAGTGCTGACTTATATAATTGCTTTAGTGAGCAAGTGCCAGGTAACTTGAGTGCAATGTGATACAAGTAACTAAATGCAAAACGACAAACAGTAACTTTCTTTCAAGTGAAACAAGGAAATAAGTACAGTAAGCAATGCAGATATCACTAGTGATCCACAGAAGCTGAGAAGTTGCGTATTAGGTGAATTAGCTTCCAGGGAAATAACAAGCAAACAAACAACAAGTATATAAACAAAGCTAGATTCAGTAGGCCTGGATCTAGTCTATGCTAGAGCAAACAAGGTGAACCAATTTCAGTAAGATACAGTTCAAATATTCAGGCACTATAAACCTTTAACCAGAAAATTCCCAGCTCAGAAGGGCAGAGTCCAGCCTCTTCTCCCACAAGAGTGCAGTCCACGAACCTTCTTAATGTAAAATAACTGGCCTGAAGCCCAAGTGCCTAAACCAGAACTAATACACTTGGACACTGGGCTCTCAATCAGCAGTTCCCAACTTAGAAGGATGAAAGCTACCTGTCCTGCCACCACAGTGCTTGCCACAAACCTTCCTAATGTAAAACAACTGGTCTGAAGCCCAAGTGCTTAATCCAAAAGACTTGAATGATAGCTACACTTTAATCAAGTTACAACCAAGCAGTAATAAATACCATTGAATACTTTAGAGAATGTCTGGATTAGTGCTCAAGTTACACAAACAAAGCTAGATCCAGCAGGCCCGAATCCAGTCTATGCCACAGCAAACAAGGCGCACCAACTTCAGTAAGAAACAGTTCAGATATGCATGCACTATAAGCCTTTAACCAGAAATTCCCAGCTCAGAAGGGCAGAGTCCAGCCTCTCCTCCCACAAGAGTGCAGACCACGAACCCTCTTAATGTAAAATAACTGGCTTGAAAGCCCAAGTGCTTAAACCAGAATTAATACACTTTTAGAATAACAGACACTGAGCCCTCAATCAGCAGTTCTCAACCTAGAAGGATGTAAGCTACCTGTTCTGCCACAACAGTGCAGACCACAAACCTCTCAGTGCAAAACAACTAACTGGTCCGAAGCCCAAGTGTTTAAACCAAAAGGCTTAGAATGAGTTACACCAAGCAGTAATAAATACAATTGAGTATTTTAAGATGATGCAAAAGTAAAAAGAAGTAGGTAAAAACACAAGTACAGTAAAAGCAGATGAAATTTTTTTTTTTTTTTTTTTTTTTTTTTCTGAACAAGTGCTGAGATCAAAGAAACAGATTTGAGTGCTGAAACTAGAAAACTGGCTAGTTACAAGAAAAAAAAAAAACAAGCTAGAAGGCTTCCCTCAAACACAGAAGGGCTTGGGGGCTCAGAAGCCTACAAATAGTCTGTACCACTTAACAAGAAAGGCAGGAAATAAGCTTAATTTTTTTTTTTTTCTATTTCCCATATGCTCTCTTTGTACACAGTAGGAGTGCCTGAAATCAGAATATGATCTCACTGCACTCAGTTGAGTGAGCAAATGAGATGGGCCCAGAGGCAGGCTGAGGGGCGGGTAGTTTCAATGCCACTAAGATTAACACCAAAACAAAAACAGGGCGGGTGGGTGGGAATAACTGAAAAGCAGAATAACCAGTTAAAAATTCCTTCAACACTCCTTCATACACAGTTTAAATCAATTTAAATACTGTATTTTTAAAAGAAAAAGTGCATAAAAAGGTACTTAAATTCTCTTATACGTCCAGTTGAATATAACCAAGTTCTTAGCTTGCCAAGCTGAAGTTTTAAAGCAGGAATTATTTCACATGCACCAGTTTAAATATGCAAGGACAGGAAATCACTGAATGTGGCTACCCCCACACCTGTAATTACTAGCAAATAACAAAATTCAGCCAACACTAGCTTTTAGTTCAAGTTACTGAAGAGCAGAATAACCAGTTAAAAATTCCTTCAACACTCCTTCATACACAGTTTAAATCAATTTAAATACTGTATTTTTAAAAGAAAAAGTGCATAAAAGGTACTTAAATTCTCTTATACGTCCAGTTGAATATAACCAAGTTCTTAGCTTGCCAAGCTGAAGTTTTAAAGCAGGAATTATTTCACATGCACCAGTTTAAATATGCAAGGACAGGAAATCACTGAATGTGGCTACCCCCACACCTGTAATTACTAGCAAATAACAAAATTCAGCCAACACTAGCTTTTAGTTCAAGTTACTGAAGAGCAGAATAACCAGTTAAAAATTCCTTCAACACTCCTTCATACACAGTTTAAATCAATTTAAATACTGTATTTTTTAAAAGAAAAAGTGCATAAAAAGGTACTTAAATTCTCTTATACGTCCAGTTGAATATAACCAAGTTCTTAGCTTGCCAAGCCAAGTTTTAAAGCAGGAATTATTTCACATGCACCAGTTTAAATATGCAAGGACAGGAAATCACTGAATGTGGCTACCCCCACACCTGTAATTACTAGCAAATAACAAAATTCAGCCAACACTAGCTTTTAGTTCAAGTTACTGAAGAGCAGAATAACCAGTTAAAAATTCCTTCAACACTCCTTCATACACAGTTTAAATCAATTTAAATACTGTATTTTTTAAAAGAAAAAGTGCATAAAAAGGTACTTAAATTCTCTTATATGTCCAGTTGAATATAACCAAGTTCTTAGCTTGCCAAGCTGAAGTTTTATCAGTTAATTAATTAATTATATTTGTTTACCAGGATCAGTATTTACCAATTTCAGGCTCAACCCAGGTCAAATGTATTTGCAAGAAAGGACAATGGACAGCAGCATTCATTCTTTGCCTGAGACTGACAGGTAATAATTGGCTGGGGAGTCAGTTACATTGCTTTATAAATGCTTTGCTTTACATGACTGACTTAATATGTAACACATAATTCAACTCAGCAAAGCAGAGTACCATATCATAGTACAACTCAAACGGAACTAGCCTTCTTGTATTTTAAACTTGATATAACTTTAATGCCCTCATGTAACCCAGAAAAAAACATATTCTGTGATATTCTGTATGCTGCTATTTTCTTTACCATCAGAAACATTGGCACAAAATGCACTTTGCTTCTGGTAGCTTAATCTCTGTAAAATTGCCTTAAGAACTTCACTATACTGCAAAATGCAACTCCACTGATAGTTTCTCTTGAGAATACAACACTCTGTGTGTGGGCTCTACTCCTATTTGCCCTTGCTGTGCTCAGGATCCGCTATGCTCTCCTACCCTGCACCCAATTACCACCTACCCCCACAACAACTACATTTAAAACAATCTAACTCTGTCCATACTTCCTCCACATCCAGTTTGTGCAGACAGCCCTCTAACATCTCCACCCACACTTTCCTCTACTTGCACTTAGCTTCCCATCTTGCTACCTTCTAGATATTTTTCTAAACAAAACAAAAATACAACTTCGAACTATTTTCAACAGTCACTTACATTTCAGTGGTGTCTCACAAAAACTCCAACAAATTGTACACACAGTGCACCAAACAAAAATGATATACCCTCACCTAATATTCTACTACTCCTCACCACAATTACACACATGACTATCAAACTCACATCTATCCTAAGAACAAATCAACCACCATCCCATACCCTATACACCATTCACAACAGTACTCTACTTTTTTCATTTCATCACAAAAACATCCAACAAATCTGTAGAGCAGAGTGTATGTGCTGTATCTTTAAGAAGCATATCAAGGGTGGCCAAGATGCAAAACAGCTAACAGCTTAGAATTTTTGGATTGCCTATTCTTTATCATCCTGACAGGAAATTTTATATTTTTCTGGAAGAAACCAGTTCAAGTATAGTTTGACATAGATTATTATTTTTAGTTGTTTTTCAAAGAAAATCAGTATTGGTGTATAGATTTCCATTATTATGTCTGTCAGAAGTTCTACAAGTGTCACAGACTTGGGTAACTCAAACAACACACACCAGGAGAGTGTGATGAACAATCCATAATTACAAATATTCAGGAACGTTCTATCAGAATGGACAAGGTGGTGAACAAAATTGATAATATAAAGCAAAACAGCAGAAAACAACTGGACCTACTCACTGAGGTAATTAAAAAACATTCTGAACAAATTTCCTCTATTGAAGAAGCTGTGTGACATTGATGGCAGGATGTCTGAGTGTGTGAAAGTAACAGTGAACTCCTACTTAAACAGAATGCTATTCTTTTGGAAAAAGTAGAAGATTTAGAAAGTAGATCGAGGAGGAATAATATAAGAATTTATGGGGTGCCAGAAAAGGAAGAGGGTAGTAACATAGTTCAATTTTTAAACAACTGGTTACCAAAAGCATTAAATCTGCCTGAATCTATTTCATTCAGAAATGAGAGAACCAATCGGTCCTTGTCAAAACCAGCATCTATTAGTAACTCCTCCACACCCAGATCTATAATAGTTAGATTTTTGTCCACCTAGGACAAGGACTTGGTATTAAAATCTGCCTGGTCAAATACTTCTGTCAAAATAAATGGAATGAACATTTATTTTGATAATGATTATACCTCTTCTGTCATCTCCAAATGAAAAGAATGTGCTCCGTTAATAAAATCCCTGAAAAAGTCCAACATTAAAGCACAAGTATTGCTTCTGGCTAGAATAAAAATATATCTGACTGAAGGTGAAAAAATCTTCAGTTCTGTTCATGAAGCTATGATCTTTATTGAAAAGAAAAGCATATAAACAGATACTAAGGAAATGGACTGGTCTTCACAAAGTCTAAAAAGACATGCAACAAAAATTGGAAGGTCTGTTAAAGAAGGAGCTAATAAAAAACTCAAAGATAAATGAATATTATATATAAGCCTAAAACTATTGTGACACTAAATATTTTGCTTCCCAGTTATTACTTCAGGGAGACATTAATAAGGTAAATGTTTTTTCTCTTTCCTTGTTCTTTTTTTTTCCATTTCCCTTTTCTCTTTCTCCTTCTCTTTCTTTTGTGTCTGTCATTTCAGCCCTTTTCTTTTCTTTCAGTTAATCTTTGCTTATCCCTTTTCTAATTACCGATGTAAATATGGTGAGTATTCATAATGAATGGTTCTACTTTTAATGTACCTTATTGACTGTTGAAAATACCTAATTATAGTTGTGCTGTGAATGGACTGCCTTCTTATGTGTGTATGGTGGGGTGACATCTAAACATTCACTTATAGTATGAATGTGGTTGTAACTGTGATTATGTTTGTGGCTGACAAATTTAACTCTCTCTCTCTCTCCCTCTATATATATATATATATATATATATATATATATATATATATATATATATATATATATATATATATATATATATATGTGTGTGTGTGTGTTTATGTCTGTGTGTGTGTGTGTGTGTGTGTGTGTGTGTGTGTGTGTGTGTGTGTGTGTGTGTGGATGTTGATGTGACTGTTGTATGGAGGGTTTTTTTTCTCTCTCTCTCTTTCTGGGAGATAGATGCTTCTTTCTTTGCCCTCTTAGAGTTTCTTGTTATAGACTGTCATAGCAAAGAGAGAGTTCTATATTATTGGGGTCTCCAGCTATGGAAATATATTGTTAATGTGTATTTTATGCATTGGTAGTTCATCATCTTCTTTCGGCTGTTCCCATTAGGGGTTGCCACAGCGGATCATCTGTTTCCATTTCTTCCTGTCCTCTGCATCATGATCTTTCACACCAACCGCCTGCATGTCCTCTCTCACCACATCCATAAACCTTATCTTAGGCCTTCCTCTTTTCCTCTTACCTGGCAGCTCCATCCTTAACATCCTTTTCCCAATATATCCAGCATCCCTCATCAGCACATGTCCAAACCAATGCAATTTTGCCTCTCTTGCTTTGTGTCCAAACTGTCCACCCTGAGCTGACCCTCTAATATACTGATTCCTAATCCTGTCCATCCTAGTCACACCCAGTGCAAATCTTAACATCTTTAACTCTGCCACATCCAGCTCTGACTCCTGCCTTTTCATCAATGCCACCATCTCCAACCCATATAACATAGCTAGTCTCACTACCCTCTTATAGACCTTCCCTTTCACTCTTACTGGTACCCGTCTGTCACAAATCACTCTTGACACTTTCCTCCACCCATTCCTCCCTGCCTGTACTCTCTTCTTCACCTGTTTTCCACACTCACCATTACTATGAACTGTTGATCCCAAGTACTTAAACTTATCCACCTTTACCAACTCTACTCCCTGCATCCTCACCATTCCTCTACACTCCCTCACATTTACAGACAACCAAACAACCAGTAGCGTTCCGTATACCACTAAACAATAACAACGAAAGACAGAGAACGTCAAATCCATGGGCTCTTGGGACAACAATTACACCTAACAAAACCAGTAGCTGACAAGTGTAATGCTACTGAAATAAGTAATATCAACCACTCTAATATCATTAAAACTTCAGTTGAATGTCAAACTTGGTTAAGCGCTTTCCCCTGCTGCAATAGGGGCTTCATCAGAACAGCACTGAAAGAAATTGTTACAATTTAAATAAATGTTTTGGCGCCAATAATATGAACATTTAAAGCAACATATACTCATTAAAAAAATATTCTTAAACTCATCCTATAAATTCCAATACAATAAAGTACTGTATTTACAAAAATCATTTTTAAAAAACTATTATACAATTCATTAGTTAAAAAATTCTTCTCTAGTATTTAATACATAATAGATGTTAAATTTGTGGCCTCAATTAATCACACTTATTCTGTTAAGCTGTATGTAACAGTAAACATGAAGTGTCTATGCAATATCCAAAAGGGGTTTAATAGTGACATACTCGTTAAGCCCTGGAGGTGTAGAGGTAAATAATGCTCTGTACAGGCACGTAAACAAGTATAGTGACAGACACAATTTTAAATTTGCCATACCAGATAGTATTCAGATAGATCCTAGAGTGGGAAATTACAAAGGTATGTTATCTTATAAAGAAATATGGTGGCAATTGTATACTGATGCCTCTACACCTCCAGGGCTTAACAGAATAAGCGTGATTAATTGAGGCCACAAATTTAACATCTATTATGTATTAAATACTAGAGAAGCATTTTTTAACTTATGAATTGTATAATAGTGTTTTAAAAATGATTTTTCTAAATACAGTACTTTATTGTATTGTAATTTATAGGATGAGTATATGTTGCTTTAAATGTTCGTATTATTGACGCCAAAACATTTATTTAAATTGTAACAGTTTCTTTCAGTGTTGTTCTGATGAAGCCCCTATTGCAGCGGGTGAAAGTGCTTAACCAAGTTTGACATTACACTGAAGTTTTAACGATATTAGAGTGGTTGATATTTATTTATTTCAGTAGCATTACACTTGTCAGTTACTGGTTTTGTTAGGTGTAATTGGGGTCTCAAGAGCCTGTGGATTTGGCGTTCTCTGTCTTTCGTTGTTCACATTTACACACATATATTCTGTTTTAGCCCTGCTGACCTTCATTCCTCTCCTCTCTAAAGCATATCTCCACCTCTCCAGGGTCTCCTCAAACTGGTCCCTACTCTCACTACATATCAAAATGTCATCTGCAAACATCATAGTCCACGGGGCCTCCTGTCTGATCTCATCTGTCAACCTGTCCATCACCACTGCAAATAAGAAAGGGCTCAGAGCTGATCCTTGATGTAATCCCACCTCCACCTTAAACGTATCTGTCACTCCCACCGCAGTCCTCACCAATGTCACACTACCCTCATGCATATCCTGTACCACTCTTACATACTTCTCTGCCACTCCCGACTTCCTCATACAATACCACAACTCCTCTCTAGGCACCCTGTCATATGCTTTCTCTAAGTCCACAAAGACACAATGCAACTCCTTCTGACCTTCTCTGTATTTCTCCAACAACACTCTCAGAGCAAATATTGCATCTGTAGTGCGCTTTCCTGGCATGAAACCATACTGCTGATCATTAATCATCACCTATCTTCTTAACCTAGCTTCCACTACTCTTTCCCATAACTTCAAGCTGTGACTGATCAATTTTATCCCTGTGCAGTTACTGCAGCTCTGCACATCACCCTTATTCTTAAAGATAGGTACCAAAACGCTTTTTCTCCACTCCTCGGGCATCCTCTGACTTTCCAAAATTTCATTAAACAATCTGGTTAAAAATTCCAATGCCATTTCACCTAAGCACCTCCATGCTTCCATGGTATGTCATCTGGGCCAATAGCCATTCCATTCTTATCCTCTTCATAGATGTCCTTACTTTCTCCTTGCTAATCTGTTTCACTTACTGATTCACTATCCCTACATCATCCAACTTTCTCTCTCTCTCATTCTCTTCATTCATCAGCCCTTCAAAATACTCTTTCCATCTACTCAACACACTATCCTCACTTGTGAGTACGTTTCCCTCACTATCCTTTATCATCCTTACCTGCTGCACATCTTTCCCAGCTCTGTCCCTCTGTCTAGCCAATCGGTACAGGTCCTTTTCTCCCTCTTTAGTGTCCAATCTCTCATACAACTCTCCATATGCCTTATCCTTAGCCTTCGCCACCTCTCTCTTTGCCATGCGTCTCATCTCCTTATACTCATGTCTACTTCTTCATCTCTTTGACAATCCCACTTCTTCTTCACCAGCCTCTTCCTCTGTATACTCTCCTGTACTCCCTCATTCCACCACCAGGTCTCCTTGTCCTCCTTTCTCTGTCCAGATGTCACACCAAGTACCTTTCTAGCAGTCTCCCTTACTAGTTCTGCTGTAGTTACCCAGCTATTCGGCAACTCTTCTCTGCCTCAAAGTGCCTGTCTTAACTCTTCCCTGAACTCCACCTCACAATCACCCTTTTTTAACTTCCAGCATTTAATCCTTGGCACTGCTTTCACACTCCTCCTCCTCTTTTTGATCATCAACATCATTTTGCAGACCACCATTCTATGCTGCTTAACTACACTTTCCCCTGTCACCACTTTACAGTCTCCAATCTCCTTCAGACTGGCCCTCCTACATAAGATATAATCCAACTGTCTGCATCTTCCTCCACTCTTGTATGTCACCCTATGCTCCTCCCTCTTCTTAAAATACGTATTCACCACAGCCATGTTCATCCTTTTCGCAAAATCCACAATCATCTGACCTTCTGCATTCCTCTCCGTAACACCATACCTACCCATCACTTCCTCATCCCCTCTGTTCACTTCACCAACATGCCCATTGAGGTCCACTCCAATCACTAGTCTCTCACCCTTGGGTACACTCACCACCACTTCATCTAACTCACTCCAAAATTTTTCTTTCTCATCCATCGCACACCCAACTTGTGGAGCATATGCACTAACAACATTCATCATTACACCATCAACTTCAAGCTTCATAAACATCACTCTATCAGACACTGTCTTTACCTCCAAAACACTCTTGGCATACTGTTCCTTTAGGATAACCCCTACCCCATTTCTCCTGCCATCCACACCATGATAGAACAATTTGAACCCACCTCCTATACACCTGGCCTTACTTCCCTTCCATCTGGTCTCTTGCATGCACAATATATCAACCTTCCTTCTCTCCATCATATCAGCTAGCTCTCTCCCTATACCAGTCATACTGCCAACATTCAAAGTTCCTACCCTCACTACTACACTCCTAGCCTTCCTCCTCTCTTCCTGCCTTCGGGCATGCCTTCACCCTCCTCTTCTCCTTCGGCCAACAGTAGCCCAATTTCTGCCAGCACCCTGTTGGCTAACAGTACTGGTGGCGGTCATTGTAGGCCTGGGCCTTGACCGATCCAGTATGGAAATATGAAATG
Organism: Protopterus annectens; assembly: GCF_019279795.1. Taxonomy (NCBI): domain Eukaryota; kingdom Metazoa; phylum Chordata; order Ceratodontiformes; family Protopteridae; genus Protopterus; species Protopterus annectens. The sequence goes on along the minus strand of NC_056739.1, from coordinate 776,578,278 downwards.
TTCTCCGCATAAGTAATTTGGCAGAGGTTTTACGCCGGATGCCCTTCCTGACGCAACCCTCCCCATATATCCTGGCTTGGGACTGGCTCAAAGAAACGCACTGGCTTGTGCATCCCCAGTGGCTGGGTTCGTCCCCAGTTGTTGTAATTAACAATACACTGTTGCCTAAAGAGTGATGTGCCGCTTTTAGAGAGCTAGCTCAAGCTTTTTTTAGTCTAAAGTTGCTTGTTTTAGCTTTTTTTCCCACCTGAAGACTTTAAAGTCTCATCTTTGAGCTACATTGAACTTGCAAGCTGCTTTTGGCTTCATTTTACAAGCATCATCGTGTTTAGCTCCAAGCAAAGGATCCAGGAAGTTATCGGCGACTTTTAACCTCACGTAGGATGTCTGGAACTTTACAACAGATCCTACCACAGGATCAGTCAGTCATTTCTCCTTCAGTTTTTATTGTTTTTGGTAGTAAATAAGCTAATTTTAATGTGGAAAGTGTATTAAAATGAAAGACAACATCAGAAGAGTGTAAAGGCAATAATTAAAAGGTTGAATGAAAGGTAATAATTGTATTATGTTCGCGTGCATACTGTACATTGAGTAACCTTCAATTTTAACTGATTCTAATGTGCTTTCCTATGTCTGAGTAATATTAACAATCATAATAAATATTGAAAAGAATCTAAGGGCATGAAAGAATAATGCCAAATGAAGTCAAGGCTCTTGCAGCATTTTTTTTATTGTATGCAGATGAACAGTATTGTGAGTGTTTCAGGAGTAAAAAGTAAGAACATCTATAAATAGAATTTATATATTTTCCAAGTCACTGGATAGAGCCAGAGATATTTAACACTGCATAGCAACTAGTATATGATGACTCAGATATTTTGAGTTATATAGAATACTAAAATATTAATATGAATGCAGCAGATTAAGGTATATTTTGATGATGATAAGATGCTTTATTAGATAAATAGCTGTTCTTTTGGCTGTCTATTGGCAAAGATTCTACTGCACAGTCTTTATGAAAATAAGTTGCTCTTTGAGGGAGAATATGAAAATAGGTGGATAAACATATAATAATTGACTGATTTAACATTTAATTACATGTATCACATAAGAGATTTAGTAACACTTTATTTTCATAAAGGACTTTTGTTGCTTTCCCCTGGTACCTTCATAGTAGATAGGCTACCTTAATAGGTAAATAACGAATGTAATTCCCTCATCAAGGAAGTTTTCAGTATTTCATTAGTAACATTGTCCTGATAGTATTTCAATATACAGGTTTATACTTCATGTTACTGATTAGATTCTAACAAATAAATTGATACAGGTTTATAGGATTTAATAAATATGTGTCATTGGATGGATCTACTTCATTACAATGACAGCCCACTTCACCGAAACCCAAAACAACGAGACCACATCAACGAAACCTCACAACAACGAACATTCACAACAACGAAACCCAAAACCATGAAACACCAACACAAACATCACAGACACACACATACACACACAACAACCCCAAAGTACCTAACACACAATACTACAAACCGTATAGGCAGGGGGGGGAAGCCCCCCTGTACCCCCCCATCTTTATTATTCAAACTCTGAGATCGCACAGCCACACAAGGCACATTCACACCCACACATTACATTCCCAAACAAACACACACCACACTCACAACACACACTTACACACACCACTACCCCTCAAACACACACTTACACATTCATACTTACCTGCATCGCAGTACCAGCACTGCTAGATCACAGTCCAATAATGTCTGAATGTAAATTTCACACTCATAACTCCGACATCACACAAACAGACACACAAGGCACACTTACACCCACACATTACATTCCCTCACAAACACACACCACACTCACAGCACACACTTACACACACCACTACCCCTCAAACAGACACTTGCACATACATACTTACGGGCATCAGAACACCAGAAGCGCTAAACACAATCCCGTAATGTCGGGGATTTTAAATTTCATGCTTCTGGGGTTTCAATGTTCTACAGTGTCGAACATCTGGTCCCGATCTTCCAGGTTTCATTCATATGAACTTTCGTTCATATGAAGGGAACCCGTCATTGAATATACCATGCAATAGGTAACAATTACTTTATGCTGATAAGCTGTTTTAAGAGGATTGAGCCCACCACATATAATATATATCAATAGGACCTTGATGGGAACAATACACAAGAGGTACTTATATAATTCCCCATTGAATGGTGAACTAAAATAGTCTGTAAACTGTGAGGTGGGTTTTATGGAGGTAGTTAAAACTAATTATGTAATACTTGGACATTGATACTGAATAGGCATCCATAACTCTAGTGTAAAACTGTTTTGCTACATACAGACACATAATCTATATCAATATAAGATGTCAAATTTATATATCTGTATGGGTTGCTATAATGGGATCTGTCACCATCCTGACCTTGATTATAGGCTTATCTATTGATTTAATCTTGCTTGTAATGGTAAACACATCATTGACATTCTCCCCTCAATATATTATTAGTCCATTTCTAAATAACCTGACCATAGAATATATATTTTGTGTTCCCTCACACGAAATACGTGGGCACAGACTATTGGTGGTGGCGCTTTGTAGACATAGAAAAAGTAGATGTACAAGATGCATTTATTTACTACTGAATGTGAAAATAAGCCAAGATTTTGATGTAAGATATGGTCTTGTATACAAATGTAGAAACAAAGATTAACAAGCGACTTGGTTAAAATATTACATTTGACTATGACACTTCTTAATTTTTTTTTCTTCTTCTCTTTGTCTCTGGGGAAATATATATTCCTTAGATGCTTACTATGTAAATAAGGATGACAGTGATTGTCATATTATTTCATTAACATTGCAGTCATAATAATGTTATGATACTATGTATTACAGTTAGATATTTATGTATCTTGTTGACTACTATTTATTAAACTTACTCACCAAAAATGCATGTTTAATTCAATATTTATTATGTTAGTTATTATTCAGAGAATGAGGTAATGGATGGGGTAAGATGCTGATTTTAGTTTATGACAGCTACCTCTTATTATTTATGTTATAGTTAGTTTGTATCAATAAGCAATGGTTTAGGTATGTCTAGAATATGGGAAATGTTAATTAGTAGAATATTATTTAATGTTTTAGATGGTAGACAGTAAGTATTAGTAACTTAGTGTATATTTAACTATTTTGGTTAATCTGTAGATACAGCCAGTCTATTTAATATATTTTTACATCTCATCTTATATTCCCAAGCTAAGCCCCAAGTAATAGTTCTTTGACTTTCATCTTTCGATATAGAATTTAATACTTTAGTGACTATTAGTATCTTTTACTATAGTTTCAGCTATTTAACATGGGGTTTAATCATTAACATTTTATGGGTTTCCTAAATGTCATTGTTCATGTTAAAAAAATTAACTTTTGCCTTTGATCAATGGGGCTATGAGGGAGTGTAGTAAAGTATGATGACTTAAAAACTGAGTATATTTTACCTTAGACTGGCTAACTACTGTAGTATATATTTTGCATTGTTCTTTGAGAGCTTTTGATCAATCAATGCACAGCTGACATCATATTGTATTATTGCAATATCTTAATGACGTTACTGCTCTCTCTCATCTGTCTATAAATGAGTGTGTGTATATCATATATTTATAGCTATACTTTAATCATTTATTGTGTTTATAAATCATTACTTTGGATTTGTTCATTTCAACCAACTAGTGAATCTAGTTAATTAGTGACTGTTAAGAATGTTAAACAATAATACTCTTAATAGAAAGATGCTCTAGCGTGCATTTATGTTGATTATTTACTACAACCACTCATATATTGCTTTCCTTATCTCATGTACATAAATCGTTAATAGTTTTCTTGCACATAAATGGATATATATATATATATATATATATATATATATATATATATATATATATATATATATATATATATATATATATATATATATATATATATATATACATAATATTGTTTTCTCCTTTCCCAATAATTTTAAATAAATTTTCAGATCCTTCCCTTATGCTGGTTTTGAAAATATATAACTTTAGTATTGCAATAGTATTGTGTTACTATATTTCTATAATTATATTGTTGAAAGTTTTATCTTCCATACAAGGCAGTAGCTGAAGATAGTGTATTTGTAATGTGAGATGTGGATAGTGGGTGGTTTGATTAATAATTCATTTAAACCAGGAACATATTGTTCCACGTGTGTCTTTATATATAGTATTTTGTTTCAAAAATTAAAAGTTAAAATGTTTGTTTCATCTATGATAAAATGTTCTAAAGGTTATTAGCCACTATATATAAAATCATATTACAGATGTTCTAAATATACTTTACTTACATGTTAGTATGTAAGTGTCTGCCACATAATGCCAATGGCATTAACAATAATATAAAAAGAGCCAGTTTACTTAAGTTTATCAAAATGTACAAAGCACATATAATCTTTTTGCAAGATAATCACCTACTAAAAAAAGATTTAGATAAATTGTTCTTTAATGGTTATTCAATTCTAACTGACTCTTGTTACAAAAATAAAAGGAGAGGTACTGTTATGCAAAAATTCTTTCACCGTGCCTAAAATTCTATGTACTTTTTCTGATAAAGATGGAATGTTGTGTTTGGCGGTATTAGAAATTAATAAGAAATGTTATACTTTAATTAATCCTTATTGGATACCTGGATTGGGAACTAGATTTGTTGACAAATACCTAGATATCATAGCCTTATATGTTAGAGGTGAAATAATTTTGGCTGGGAATTTTAATTGTTTATCAGACAGAGATACCTCCAGAATCAACAAACCCCAAATAGCACAATCCAAAAAAACTGAATCATCTTATTACCCCAATGAATCTAAGAGAAATTATTATCAAAAAATGGCAAGTTCCCTTAATTATACCCATTATTCTTTTAGCTTTGGAACCCAAACAAACATAGATAAGGTTTTCATCTTGAATAACCTTTACTCATAACTGCATGAAGTCTTAATAATGTCATGTCCACTTTCTGACAATAATGCCCTAACTTGTAATCTCAATGTAAGAAATTATTATTTAATCTTCTGGCAAAGAATTCCAGCTTATATATTAAAAATTAAAGGTTTTAAAGAGTGGGTTTTAAATGAAATTAATACATTTTTGGAGTTTAATAACAATGGTGAGGTAGCAGACACTGTACTATGAGATGCTTTAAAGATATACCTGTATGGTAGAATAAAGAATTGGTTTCTTCTTAAAAGGAAAGAATGGGATAGAGAATTATTAGAATTACAAACTAAAATAGATAACTTAAATTCAAACTTAAAGCCTAATGATAAAACTGCACACAGAATTTTCAACTTTAAACCAAAAATACTTAGAATATTAAATCATAAAGTTTCAATTAATCTGCAAAGGCTTTACATTCTTACTCTGTAAACCTTAAACATTTGCATAAGTTGGCTCTTAGGACTAAACAAATTAATAACTTAAATCATATTAATGAAATTAATTATACAGTTAGTAATTCTACAAAAAACTTACTTAAAAGGTATAGTAAAAGCATTCAGATTGCATTATAAATCAATTAATAATAAAAATCTTTCTTTAGAGAATGACACTATAATTGATGTTTCTCCAAAGTAACATTAAAAGTAAATTATCAAAACAACAAAATAAGATATTAGATAAACCAATATCATTATTGGAATTCAAAAAACAACTTAAAAAAATAACAAAGCCCCAGGTCTAGATGGTATAATTCCAGAAATATATAAAACTGTCTCACACTCAACATTGGAAATACTGTTAATGCATTTCCTATGATTAGAAATGAACAGAATGTACCCCCTTCTTGGAAGTATTCTTTAATTTCCCCTATTTTGAAAGAAGGTAAAAATCCTCAATCATGTTCCTCCTATCTAACTATCTCTTTGTTAAATATTGTTTACAAAATCTTTATGTCCATATTAGCTAAGCAATTGAATAATATATTGCCTAGTTTAATAGATTATGATCAAACAGGTTTTATATTAAATAGAAAAGTTCAAGACAATATCACTAAATTATTATCCCTGATTGATATTGCAAAAAAGACTAAAATGCAATTCACAATTATTAGCTTAGACATTGCTAAAGCCTTTGACTCCATTAGCTGGTCATATTTGCACACAATTCTTAATGGATATAATTTTTCTTTAGATTTTATTAATGTAATATTGAAGTTTTACAGTGATTCCCAAGCATATGTTAAAATTGGGTCATGTTTATCGTCATCGCCTAAAATATTAAAAGGAACAAAACAAGGCTGTCCGCTGTCACCCTTATGGTTTACTCTGTCAGTCAAACCTTTCACTACTTAAATAAAAAATGATACCAGTATGAAAAGATTTTCTCTAAATAATGAATATTGTTAAAAAAATCCAGCTGTTGGCAGATGATATTCTTTTAACAAGTAAGGATATAGATTCTTCTTTACATTATATCACTGAATCAATCAAATTTTTTTTTAAAAAAAATTCAGGTCTAAGTTTTAATCAGAGCAAAATTGAAACACTATTAATCAATAAGAATTTAATAAATATTTGTAAGATCATAAAATCTTTAATTGGGAAATAAATCAATACAATATTTAGGTATTAGTATAGAACCCATTTGGTCTGTACTTTCAAATTATACAAATCTAATAAACACAATTACCAAGTTAACTAATAACTGGAATAAAATGTTTTTTATCATCGAGGATAGACTCACATCAATAAAAATGGTTATTTTACCCTAAATTGTATTTTATACACAATCCCTTATTTTAATTCCTCCAAAAAAAGTCAAACAAATACTATATTACTTATTTTTCTTTGGTTCCCTCAAAAAACAAGGGTAGTCTATAACTGGCATATAAGAGGTTGGGATAATAATGGAATTGGCTTTCTTTACATTGAACTTTATTCAAAATTTACTATTATTAGCATAGTATTACAATGGCTAAGCACTACCTACAATTCAAGTGGGAAACATTTACATGGAATTCATATAATGTCTAATAGTAGTTATAAAATGCAAATATGCTCCTCTTTAGGCATTAATAAATTATATTGGGTCTTATGTGATTACTATTTATATAATAAGAAGTTTAATCATTTCACATTTGGTATGAATCAAATCATTAGTACCTTTAAAAGTATAATAGAAAGCAATTGCATTAAACAGCTATTTTTCTTAAATTTCCCATTTCATACACTCCAGATTGTATAGAGCCCTTTAATCTGAATAAAATGTTAAATTTTAAACATCATAACTTAAAATTTTTGCTATCAATTTCTCAATAACAACAAGATTCATTCAGCAAACTTTCTTTTAGCCATATATAATGTTAAACAAGACAACTGGTTATTCTTACAAACTCTACAACAGTTCATTGAAAATATAAAGTGAAAAAATTAATTTAGAAACAGGTTCTCTGCCAAAGTTTTATAACTTTTTATGTGTAGTAACTCAATAGACATTGAATATAAATTGTGCATTTCAACTATATATAGACTCTTACGTGATACCTCCATTTTGGGGAAATTTCAGTGTGGTGTGTGCTGTTTATTCGCAAAGTGCAATTACTTCAAAATGTTTCTGACTCTGAGCTTTTCCTGCCCAGTTCATTCACATCATTCAGTTATTTGAAATGCTTCTTATACTGATAAGAGATGATTTCTTGCAGTACAGAAATGTCAACTCCTGTCTAGTTCATTCTCACCGTGCAGTTATTTGAAGTGTTTCTTAAAATGATGATAAATTACTTTAACAGTACAGTAATTTCAAGAGTATTACAGTGTCCGAGAGACTTATTTCACAAAGTTCAGTTATTCAGAGGCTGCTTGTGCTATTGGGCAAAGTTACGAATATTGGCATAAATTTCTGGCATGTGTATTTGTGTGTTCGTACATATTTGCAAAACCCTTCACTGGTATGTGTTAATATGGCAGATGGATTTTGAAAGCCCTTAACATTTGCATTTGAACAGAATATTGCAGAGAATTGGAGAATATTTAAGCAAGAGTACAATATTTTTATATAAGCAGTTTATTCAGACAAAGATGCACACACCAGGGCATTCATTTTGCTAAACCTAGCTGAGTCAGAGGCCACTGAAAGAGAGCCTTCATTTGTGTATGCACCAGCAATATATGAGGGAGAAGGTGAAAATCGCCATATTGTTGTACAGGCTGAATCAAGGGAAGAACTCATGTGTCAGGGAAATGTGTAACCCCCAGACATATATTACATTGGAGAGGCATTTGTTTTACACAAGAGATCAGAAACTAGGGGAAACTTTTGCAGCTTACATAACTGACCTGAGGAGTAAAGCTAAAATGTGTTGGTTTAGTGACTTAAAAGCTGAGTTAATAAAAGGCAGCCTCGTATGTAGTATTAATAGTGCTGCTGCGAGAAAGATTTTGCTTTGTGACAGTGATTACCATCCATTGAAATTTGTCAAATCCATAAAGTTAAAGAAAAACACACAAGTATGCTTGCAAGTAACAAGAGCATGGTTTCAGCAGGCCCCAGAGCAAATGTAGATAACTTGCAACATGTGGCAAACAGAAGTAGGCCTAAGCAAATGGCAGTCACAGCCCCTGCTGGCTCACCAGGGAAGCCGCGTAGTTTTCCAGTATGTTCTAAGAAAGGAACATGCTCAGTGCAGTACAAACATGAATCAGCAAAACCCAAGTCCAGCTTTATTATTAACTTTTGCAATTGTAGTGCCAGTCATGAGTCTAAAAGAGAGAAATGTTTAGCATTTGGTCAGCAATGTCACACGTGTAAAAAATGGAGCCATTTTCAAAAGTTTTGCAAATCAAGTAAACTCCACACAGTTGTAAAGAAGAGTCACTCAAAAAAGCAAACTGATCAAGTAAACTGCAATTCTACTTTCTATGTAGATGGTGTATCAGTAACTGGTGAAAGAGTTGATGCAGTGAATTTGTTGGCAAAGGGCAAAGTGTTTTTGTACTGTTCAGATCACTGGTAAATCCACAGAGCTTAAAGTAGACACTGATTCAAAGTGTAATGTTATAGCAGCAGACACATTTGCTAAAGTGAGAAATAATGAGCAACTCAATGTGGCCGGTAGTGAGAGAACTGTTACAGCTTGTTAGTCTATGTAGTTCAAAGTCCTGTGCAGTCATTATTGGGTCTCAGAGACAGTTTGAGAATGAATCTACTTTCTTTTACCAAAGAAGCTCATCATATAAGTACATATCCTAGTTCCAATTTTTCTGAAGCCATTTTCTCAAAATATGCTGATGTTTTTGATGACAAGTTGAGCAAACTTCCAGTTGTGTATTCCATGAAGTTAGACCCAGGCATCACTCCCGTAGTCAGACCAGCAAGAAAAGTTCCGATAGCTATGCAGGATAAAGTCAAAGCTCAGTTGGATAAAATGGTACAGCAAGGTGTAGTTTGTCCAGTTACAGAACCAACTGAATGGGTGTCATCCATGGTAGCAGCTCACAAAAAAGGCCCAGACAAAATCAGAATATGTACTTACCCAAGATATCTGAACAAAGCATTGAAGAGAGTGCATCTTCCAGTCTGTACAGTTGAAGATGTCACAGCTCTGATACCGAATATCACTGTTTTTTTCTGTCTTGGATGCAAAAAGTTCATTTTGGCAAGTGATGCTTGATTGCAAATTCTCATTATTGACTACTTTCAGTACCCCATTTGGCAGATACAGATGCCATTTGGAATAAATTCTGCAAGTGAAGTCTTCCAGCGTACAATGGATCACATTTTTTCAGGTTATCCTTGTGCCATAATAGTAGATGATTTATTGGTTGGAGGAAATGGTGAAGCAGAGCAGGACAGAAACCTAAAGAGAGTACTAGACAGAGCACATGAAGTGAACTTGAAGCTCAAGCCTCTGAAGTATAAATTCAGACTACTAGAAGTCACATACATAGGTCATTTATTTACCAGCAAGGGCTTGAGACCAGACCCGACCAAGCAAGCAGCTATTCTTGAGATGTCAGAAACCAATAATATTCAAGCTCTACAGCATTTCCTAGGCAAGGTCAACTATTAAGGTAAGTTTATAATACACTTCAGTGAGCTGACAGCACCTTTAAGAGAGCTGACGTACAAAAATGTTACATGGTCTTGGTTGGAACAGCACTAGAAGGCATTTGAAGACCTTAAGCAGAAAATTGGCGCCTGACCTACATTAAGATACTATGATGTCAGTAAATACCAGTCACTGTTTCATGTGATGCATGTGATGCTTCAAAATGTGGTCTTGGAGCAGTTATTCTTCAAGAAGGCAGACCAGTAACCTATGCATCTAGAACACTTTCCCAAACTGAAATACAATATGCTCAGAAATGGAGAAAGACCTTTTGGCAAAGTATTTGCATGTTCAAGGTTTCATGATTATATCCATGGTCAAGCTATTCAGATTAAAACTGATCACCGACCTCTAGTTACTATTCTAAAGAAGCCTATGCATTCAATTCCAGCAAGATTACAAAGAATGATGCTCAAATTGCAAAAGTACAACTTCAAAATTATCTATACAAAATTCAAACTTCTTTGTATTCTGGCTGATACCTTATTGAAGTCACCCAGAAATACAAAGGAACAACTTGACAGAGAATTTTGACTTTGATGTGAGGGCAGTGTGTAGTTTCTCTGCCACTAAACTTGATGGGCTTAGAGATCATTCAAAGACTGACCTTATTTTTGAAAAAGCTGGAGCACTACATTAATGTTGGATGGCCGTCAAAGCAATCTAGTGTACCACCTCAAGTGCAAATGTATTTTCCTTACTTGTTCGGTATACAATAGTACTGAACCGCATTTGCAAAGAGAAACACTTCATCTAAGTCAAGTTCCTGAGCTACTTTGGTCAACAGTAGCCACTGATATCTTCGAGTGGAAAAATCAGCATTACTTGGTATTGGTAGACTCTTATTCAAACTGGTTTGAGATTGATCTGCTACCTAATGTAACATCTACTAATGTTATTACTAAGTTGAAACATCATTTCCCAGTCCATGGTAGATCACACAAAGTTATTTCTAACAATGGTACTCAATTTACTAGTCAGTTGTTTCAGAAATTTGCAAATGAATGGGACTTTGTACATGTTAGTAGTAGTCCAGAATATCCACAGTCAAATGGACTAGCTGAATGTGCAGTCCAGAGTGCAAAGCAATTACTTGAGAGGTCAAAGCGTGACAATACTGATGTCTTTTTGAATTTATTTAATCTCAGACAACTACCTCATGACAATATACTTGGCTCACCTTCTCAAAGACTTCTATCCAGATAAACCAGAACAACGCTACCTATTAGTTCCAGTTTATTGAGGCCTAAAGCTAAGAACAGCAGAACCATCAAAGCCCAATTATTAAAGAAGCATTCTATCCAGAAGTCAAGTTATGATAAATCGAGCAGATGTCTTCGTCTGTTAAAAGAAGGAGAGACATTGAGGATACAAACGTCAAAAGGTTTCGACTGGATTGGTCAAGTTACAGGTATATGTACCAAGCCAAGATCCTACTTTGCAGAATCTGAGGGTGTGGAGTACAGGAGAAATCAGAGACATCTTCCTGTATCAGAATCATTATCACAGTATTGTTCCTGTAATCCAAACTCTAGATCTCAAATCAGACATTGTTCCCATCCCAGAACGCGTCTTAACCTCTACTTCCATTCCTGAGGATGATCCAGATATTCCCAAAGTTGAACATTCAGCAGCGACAGTTCCACTTGCTAAATCTAATTTTTCATTTTATGTCACACGATTTGGTCATATTTCCAGACGTAGTGTGAAATGCACTGCGACATGGACATAACTGTATATATGTACCTAGCTCTGTATAATTTCATGACAAAGAACTACTTGTATTATCTGCATGCCAGATAGATTCATAACGTTACATGATCTATTTCTCCAAGAGGGAGGATGTAGATCAGAGTGTATGTGCTGTATCTTTAAGAAACATATTAAGAACTGAATGTGCACATATAAATACCGGGCACATGCTATTCACAGTGCTATTTTGAGAATGCAGCCAGAGAGTGAGCATGTATGAATGCAATAGCTAGTTTGTATATAACTTACCTACGTTAAAATCAGTAAGCTTCTATAGTGATGTGTTTGTACATAATAAAGCTGCTTGAACAGAGCCCACAAAGTCTTGTCTATTGTATCCCGAGTAGCTGAGCAACAGTCAACTTCTTTAAATACAAATATGTAAAAACTAACCTGAAAACAATTTATCACATCATTGCAAACAAATCCATATCTAAACAGTATTCCCATCTCTATCACTTAGCCATTCATCTGAAACTCTGTGAAGTCCATCCAAACTCAGACCCTACTACTATGTCACAAACTGCATCGATATCCTCCCCCAGCTCAGCACCTCTAGCTAAAACCAAATCTGCCTTAACATAACTTAATACTAATCTAAAAACCATTTCTAATAAACTCCAAGAATTCCAAGCATGTCTAGCATTTTACAACCCTGATATAGCTGTAGAAACCCAGCTAAAACCTAATGTAAAAGACAATGAAATTGTACCTCCAGGTTAGAACATTTTTAGACTTGACAGAACTAATAAACAAGGTGGAGATGTAGCAATTATATAGGAATACTCCCCAGAACCTACCCTTTATCCACATTTAACTATACAGAATACCTCATAGCACATCTCAAACTTAACAGAAAAGCCATCTGCATCACCGAGCTTTACATCTCACCAGACAAAATAGTAGCACAGCAGTAGAACTTCTACACTGGCTATATAACAGTAAAGCCGATGAAAGAGTTATAATGTGTGATCTTAACATAAACTGTGACCATAAAGACACAAACAGCCCATCAATTAATCTATTTGGTTTCTCACAATTAACAAAAGGTACAAACAGGATGTATAAATACACAAATAAAGAACCCAGCTTAGACTGGATTCTTACAAACAAACAAACCAAATAACATAAATTCCTCTGGCTGCCTTGTTGACAGTATCAGTGACCATCTACCAACTTAGGCTGTGTCAGAAACCTTCCTAACATATGCAGATAGGTAGCCTGCACACAGGTGTATAATGTAAAATGCTTTAATCCAAGCAACTTCATTTCTACAATCGAGCTCTACAACTGGAGTATCCTAAAGTCCATGCCACTACATGATGCTGTAAGCCATTTAAATGGGTTCCTATCACGTCATCGAACCTTTACAAGTTCGAACCACATATGGTCGAGACCATATGTTCGAATTTGTAAAAGTTTGAGCGTGTGAATGGAAATCTCCATAGGAGGACGTTTCCATTCACTTCAATGCGGTGCGATCTCGGAGTTGGTATATTTAAGAAGTGTGGGGTACAAGGGGGCTTGCCTCCTTGCTTACAACAGTTTATTTTGTTGTTCGTTGTGTTTTTTTTTTTTAAGGTAGTCGAAGTTATGTAACTTCGAACATAATGGTTCGACCATTAGGTGTTTGAAGTTACGTAACTTTGACTATGTGATATAGACCCCTTTTAAATAATAGATATAAAATTCAATGGTATAAAGGATGACACACAGCAGAGTGAGTTAAAATGGAACAGCTTTAATAATGGCTAGCACTTTTGCACCTGTATAATGGTGCTTCTTCAGACCATATAATGGTAAAATATAAAATATTTAAATCAAAAACATTCAAATGCTCTAAACATTTGATTTGACAAAAACCTAAAGAATCCTAAAAAATCATCCAGTCAAATGCTGAGTAGATGGAGGTGTGTAAACATCACTTTACATTTATGGTTATGGAATACTTGATTGAAAATCCACGTTAGAAATGTTACTGAACAGCGTGAAATTAAGTGGATCATTCAGCTACAAGCAGACAAACCACCCAGCCTTAATGGGAAGGTACCTCAAGTACCTTATCTGAAGGCAAGTCCATTGCACTAATTCATTATTACAATTTCTAATTCTTTTTTGAGTGAATATTTTATGATGTGAACATTTTTAATATATGAATATTGTATTTTACATTTTTATACTTATTTTACTTATATGGTATGACGTTTATGATATGATTCATATCTAATTTTATATATTTTATTATTATCTTGGTGTTAGCGTGCGATACCCTATTTTATTTGTATATTAGTCTCTGCCACTCACTCATACTTTCATCATCATGTGATTTACACACCTTCATCGGCTCAGAGTTTGATTGGAAGATTTTTTAGAATTCTTTAGGTTTTTGACAAATTAAAAGTTTAGAGAGTTTGAATGTTTTTTATTTAAATATTTTGTGTATTAAATTTATATGGTCTGAAGAAGCACCATTATACGTGTGAAAGCTCTAACCATTATTAAAGCTGTTCTGTTTTAACTCACTCTGCAGTGTGTCGTCCTTCATACCGTTGCATTTTATTTCAGTTATTTATTTTCCTTCTCATATTCTGAAGGAGATTGGAGACTGTAAAGTGGTGGCAAGGGAAAGTGTAGTTAGGCAGCATAGGATGGTGGTTTGTAGGATGACATTGGTGATCAAGAAGAGGAGGAGAAGTGTGAGGGCAGCACCAAGGATCAAATGGTGGAAATTGAAAAAGGGTAATTGTGAGGTGGAGTTCAGGGAAGAGTTAAGACAGGCACTGGGTGGCAGTGAAGAGTTACCGAATAGCTGGGTAACTACAGCAGAGCTAGTGAGAGAGATGGCTAGAAAGGTGCTTGGTGTGACATCTGGAAAGAGGAAGGAGGACAAGGAGACCTGGTGGTGGAATGAAGAAGTACAGGAGAGTATACAGAGAAAGAGGTTGGCGAAGAAGAAGTGGGATTTTCAGAGAGATCAAGAAAGTAGACAGGAGTATAAGGAGATGAGGTGCATGGCAAAGACAGAGGTGGTGAAGGCTAAGGATAATGCATATGAAGAGTTGTATGAAAGGTTGGACACTAAGGAGGGAGAAAAGGACCTGTACCAATTGGCTAAACAGAGAGACAGAGCTAGTAAAGATGTGCAGCAGGTAAAGGTGATAAAGGATAATGAGGAAAACGTACTCACAAGCAAGAAAAGTGTGTTGAGCAGATGGATAGAGTACTTTGTGGGGCTGATGAATGAAGAGAATGAGAGAGAGAGAGAGAGAGAGAGAGAAGGTCGGATGATGTGCTGATAGTAAATTATGAAGTGCAGTGGATTAGCAAGGAGGAGGTAAGGATAGCTATGAAGAAGATGAAGAATGGAAAGGCTGTTGGTCCAGATGACATACCTGTGGAAGCATGGAGGTGTTTAGGTGAAATGGCAGTGGAGTTTTTAACTAGATTGTTTAATGAAATCTTGGAAAGTGAGATGATGCCTGAGGAATGGAGAAAAAATGTTTTGGTACTGATTTTTAAGAATAAGGGTGATGTGCAGAGCTGTAGTAACTACAGAGGGATTAAATTGATCAGTCAAAGCATGAAGTTATGGGAAAGAGTAGTGGAAGCTAGGTTAAGAAGTGAGGTGATGATTAGTGATCAGCAGTATGGTTTCATGCCAGGAAAGAGCACTACAGATGCGATGTTTGCTCTGAGAGTGTTGATGGAGAAGTACAGAGAATGTCAGAAGGAGTTGCATTGTGTCTTTGTGGACTTAGAGAAAGCATATGACAGGATGCCTAGAGAGGAGTTGTGGTATGTTATGAGGAAGTGGGGAATGTCAGAGAAGTATGTAAGAGTGGTGCAGGATATGTACGAGGGTAGTGTGACAGCGGTGAGGTCTGCAGTGGGAGTGACGGATGTGTTTAAGGTGGAGGTGGGTTACATCAAGGATCAGCTCTGAGCCCTTTCTTATTTGCAATGGTGATGGACAGGTTGACAGACGAGATCAGACAGGAGTCCCCATGGACTATGAAGTTTGCAGATGACATTGTGATCTGTAGTGAGAGTAGGGAACAGGTGGAGGAGACACTGGAGAGATGGAGATATGCTCTAGAGAGAAGAGGAATGAAGGTCAGCAGGACTAAGACAGAATATATGTGTGTGAATGAGAGGGAGGATAGAAGAATGGTGAGGATGCAAGGAGTAGAGGTGGTGAAGGTGGATGAGTTTAAATACTTGGGGTCAATAGTTCAGAGTAATGGTGAGTGTGGAAAAGAGGTGAAGAAGAGAGTACAGGCAGGATGGGGTGGGTGGAGAAGAGTGCCAGGAGTGATTTGTGGCAGACGAGTACCTGTAAGAGTGAAAGGGAAGGTCTACAAGAGGGTAGTGAGACCAGCTATGTTATATGGGTTGGAGACAGTGGCATTGACAAAAAGGCAGGAGTTTGAGCTGGATGTGGTAGAGTTAAAGATGTTAAGATTTGCACTGGGTGTGACGAGGGTGGACAGGATTAGGAATAAGTATATTAGAGGGTCAGCCCAGGTTGGAAGGTTTGGAGACAAAGCCAGAGAGGCAAGATTACGTTGGTTTGGACATGTGCTGAGGAGAGATGCTGAGTATATTGGGAAAAAGATGCTAAGGATGAAGCTACCAGGTAACAGGAAAAGAGGAAGGCCTAAGATAAGGTTTATGGATGTGGTGAGAGAGGACATGCAGGTGGTTGGTGTGACAGAGCAAGATGCAGAGGACAGGAAGAAATGGAAACAGGTGATCTGCTGTGGCGACCCCTAATGGGAACAGCCAAAAGAAGATGCTGATGGTGACACAAAACACTATTTTAGCAACATTTTAAGATTATACAAGCAGTATTTAAAATGTGTCCCTGGTTTCCAGCCTTTGCCCCCCCCCCCAATAAATTTTGGCTTTTTCCAGATTTCTTCTGCTGTGAAATTGAGAGCTTTAGTTGTTTCAAGTGGATGGTGCGGTGGTAATATTGTTATCTCACAGCAAGAGGTTTTTGGTTTGATTTTTGGCTGGGGTGCCTTCTGTGTGGAATCTGTGTGTCCTCCCTGTGTTTGTGTGGGTTTCCCCTGGGTGCTCTGGTTGTTTCCTCCCATGTTACAAAGACATGCGTCTGGAGCATTTCTCCCTGGGCCTCTACTGAAAACCTGCTTTGTTCCAAGTTAGACTTTCCTGGTAAACAAATGTTAAATAAAATAATTTTGATGCGAGCTTCAGGGGAAGAGAAGTTTAATACTTCTTATTCAGAGTCTGCTTGCATTGTTAGTAGCACAACAGCTAGTAGCCTTAATTTTGATGCAAAAGGCTGTGGGTTCTTCTCCCACAGTATGCAGATGGATCGCTGATACTGTGTTGTACTTTAAAGGGAGTGGATGCTGAAGTCATCTGAATGTCCTCCTTTGGAGGAATTACCTAGTAACTATGAACCATTTATCAGTTTGCCATCCATTCCCTATTGCAGTATTGCTAGTTTATCACTTTTTAAATGTAACATAAGCAATTTATTCTACAAGGGCAACAGCCACTTTATTTGTAGATGAAACAATGAAATATAAAGTTGTTTCCAAGCAGCAACCTCTTCATTAGTTAGAGAATCCTTTAATGTGGAACTGTTTAGATGACTTACTTCTTCAGAGATTTTGCATATTTACTGATATTGGTAGATTGTAATGACAGAGGTTTGAGTGGCCTTTTATGGTTGAAATTTTCTGAAATGGGTAGTTTTGTCATTGGTATATACATTTTGTTTCATTGCTTACTAGAAGACTGTTCAATACTAAAAATTTAAAACAAAACCTAAAAACTGGTGCTGTATTATATAAGGAATATAATTTAATATAATCAGGAAGGTGAATCAAGGAATGCATACATGTATGCATGACCCTAAAAATGCGTTTGAAAACAGGCCAGAGGAAAGTGTGAAGGGCTCAAAATCATGGGCACATTTTAAGCTTTACTCTTGTTACCAAAACAATGGATGAAGGTAAAACAGTTCACACCACATTACCTTGACCTGGCCAAGCCTTTTGACACAATCCCCTACTCAGGTGTAGTACAAAAGATGAATAATGTAGGAGCAAACACGTGCTTCACTAGCTGGATTGTCAACTTGCTCACAGGATGCAGGAGATCAAAATACGGGAAGAGACCAGTCACCAATGGAGTCCCTCAGGGTTAGGTGCTGAGAATTTTTCCTGTTTGGCATATACATCTCAAAAGTAAAAGGAAATACCAAAGGGCTTTGACCGGCTAAGCTTGAGATGACTGCAAGCTAGGAGCAGTTATTAAATCCCCAAATAAGTTAACCATCATGCAGGAAGGTTTGTACCAAACAATAACTGGTGTCAAAATCATGACAATGCCCTCTGAGAACTGATCCAATTGTTTGGCATTTGGGAACTTGTGTGTACAGTGACCTAACTTTCAACTAACATGTGTCCAGAGTCATAAGAAATCCTTTCTATATTGCACAGCTTATAAATAAATTGATTGTGCTTAGATCTCGAGATGTTGTTGCCCCCTTTACAAAACTCTCATTGGTTCAGTCATTTTGTATAATGCCCACTTTAGCATGTATCTGTTCAGCCTCATGCAACAATTGGAATACCTTCAGAGATACCTTACTTAAAAGGATACTAGTCCTAAATAATAGGTCTTGTATGGACCAACTCAAAGATTTATTACTATATTCAGTATCCTACAGAATGCTTAGAGGTGCCATGTCTGGCATACAAGGCATTCTCTGACCTAATACAGATGGACCTACTGAAGATCAGCAAGTCAAATAGCATCAGAAATATTCAGTCCAGGTATCTAAACTGAATGTTGTGGAGAGATGGATATATACCACAAAACACAAAGTTCCAAAACAGACTATCCATAAAAATGAAACAAAACTCATCCGTTCATATTCAAATGCAACTTGGATCTAATGATGGGTAATAGAAAATGTACTCCAGGATTGCCCCTTGTGCCACTAATGGATAGAGGCAGTTCCTAAATGCTGCATCCCTTATATGGGTCCCCTCAAATTATCTATGGAATGATCACAGTTATTCTCTCTAGGGCAAATATACAATTATCAGCCATGGGATAGGTAAGGCCAATCAGAAAATGTTAATTCAAGAATCAAGCACTAAATGGGAATTGGCTAAGCTTAAAAAGTCCTCCAAGTGAACCTATGTTGTGGTAGTAAATCGTTATAAAAATTGCCCGTATTAGATCACTAAGTGTACCTCTCACCCTCCGGCCCCAAAAAAATTGCCCTTATTAGATCACTAAGTGCCCCTCTCACCCTCTGCCCCCCCCCCAGTCTTCAGCAGCTTCTGGCGTCTATGTCCTCACCAACATGTCAAGCAGGTGCACTGCTGCAACTGTTGGGCCATCATTATTTAAAACTGACCACAAATCAGACACCTTTGAACTTACATTAACACCAGCACTCACAAAGGGTGAAATCAGGCTAAAAAACAATCAATAACAATACACACATGTCTGCTGTTGTAAGAAAAGCTTTCCACATAGATAACTTGATTAATAAAGGCATTGCCTCAAGAGCAAAAGCAGTTATAACCCCCCCCTATACTCGGCACTTATCTGGCCCATAATTGAATGTAGCTCCCCATTTGGTATGTATTGTACTAAGTTTCTACAGCAATTAGAGAGACCTCATAGGTTTCTAACAAAGAAGATCAAGGGCCTCCAGCATGTGCCTTACACGGACCGACTAAATATCCCTGTCACTATACTCCATATCGTATAGACTTCTTAGGGAGACTTATACCTGGCCTACAGAGTAACCCAAGACCCAAACCTAATGAATTTATTCCATATCTGTAAATCAAATGGGTCTAGGGCTATCCATTCCAGAGACCTAAATATGGCCTGTGACTTAAATAGGACATGCTGGAGGGACAGATTTATCTCCCAGCAACTGCCACGTCTTTGGAACAGGCTTCCAATTCATGTGAAACAGAGCACCTCTGTGTTCAAGAGGAACCTGGATGAGTGGATAGGGCACCATAAATTCTTACTGGGGATAGCGCCCACAACCCTCCTGGACATGGGCAGTCATCTCTAAATGCAATCTTGGATATTGACTGGTACCTCTGCGATATTACATTGGGTTAAAATGGCCTCTGGGTCTCTAGCCTAGCAATCTTCTATGATCCTATGATAATTTCCTCTCCATTACCCAATGTGGCTTCCACCCCAGTCATTGCACATTTTCTGCTCTTATTAGCTTTACCAGTGCTATCAACCCAAACAGAAATAATGGCACCCTAGTATCACCACTCTCCTTGGGTCTGTCAGAGGCCTTTAATACAGTTTCCCATCAAAAACGTCTTGGTGAACTCTTCCCCTAGGTCTGAATAAATCATCTGCCACCTGGTTTTATAGCTGTCTCACAAATGGATGCAATCATTCACCTCTTTCCTTCCATGTACAGCTGGAGTCTCAGAAGGGTCAATACTTGGACCACTTCTGTTTAATATATCTGCAAACAAACTTCATACAGCCAGGAAAAAAATCAAATATAGTTCAGTATGCAGATAATGCAGCCCTTACCTGCTCAGCTCAGCACTACAAATCCTCTAGGAAATCATTCAGGAGTCTCTCTAATCTGTAGAATCTTGGCTAGACATTGCAGACCTCATCCTAAATGCAAAAAGGACTAAACTAATGTCTTTTATACCAGAACAGTTTAATAGTGAAAAACACAATTTCCATAATGTCTCATCTGACAATATATAAACTGAAACCATGACAGAAGCCAGATTACTTGGAGTACTCATAGATGACAAACTCAAATGCAACCAACATATTCTCCAAACTACAAAAATATACACAAAAACAAGGTTCCTTATATATATATATATATATATATATATATATATATATATATATATATTTTTTTTTTTTTTTTTTTTTTTTACAGTATCTACAAGAACATCTATAGCAGCAGCTTACCTACACCCATCACTACTGTATGCATCACCTACCTTCACTAATCTCAACAATACCCTAAAGTAAGTCCAAACCTGATACATGCCATAATAAAATAGGAAGATTCATCAAGTATTTATCTCAAAAAAACCCACCAGTAGCCCTAATGGACCTAAACTGGCTAGAACTCCCAACTCAGCTAAACTATTCTCAACTGACCACCACACACAAAATTATCTACAAGTCAGATATTTACAGCAACAACAAAACACTACACTTCATTAAGAAATCTCTCCTAGTTGTAAGCAACTCAGAAAACTCTGCCAGAACTCACACTACTCTCACTGTGTCTTAAAACTGTGGAACTCCATCAAACTAGAGTTAAAGTTTACAGAAAATAAATGCTTTACAAGTCTGCTAAAACATTATCTGCAAGGTGCCATACACCCAGACAATTTCTGATCCTGAAGACAATACAAGCTGCAGTACCTCTGACAAAACGATAGCTGCTCTGTACTAAATTCCCACATGGTGATTATTACACTTTCCTGTAAACATTTAACTGACTATATTATCTACCTACTTCTAAGTAATTCTCATTCTCCGTCAACATACAGTTACTTACTGAATTCAACCCAAATATAAATTTTTGCCTTCCCTTGTTTTTCTTTGTATTTATGTCTGCTACAACCTTATACAAATGCACATGCAATCTCTTATTTTCTCTTCTTCCTAATGTCACAAATTGTATAGTGCAAGGTCAGCATCAGTCATCTATTACTGCTAATTATGGATGCAAAAATGTATCTGTAATCAAGATGAAAATGGGGAAATGTTATATACAATGTGGAAAATGCAAATGTGCTATATATTCTGTGTGTGTGAATACTGGAGCTTTTCTTCCTGGGCCTCCACTGAAAAAAGCGTATCTATCTCAGATGGACTTTTCTGGTCAACAAAGGCAAGTAAAATAAATAGTCAGCTGGTGAAGGTGCATAAAAAGCATGTAGAGGGATGCATCATTGGCACTGCACTACTGCATGACTTAACCAAAAAAAAAAGAAAGTATATGGAGTTTTAATATTATGAAACAATAGTGGGAATAGCTATTCTGTTATTACAGTGCACTATTGCATGAAAAACACAGTGTATGGAGTTTTACTGCTACAAAATGGTAGCATGAGCGGCTCTTCTGTTACTGCAGTGCACTACTGCATGATTTCACCAGAAAAAAGCCAAAGTATATGAAGTTTTACTGTTATAAAAGAATAGCAAGAACAGCTATTCCATTACTGTACTGTACTGTACAACTGCATGATTTAACCAGACAAAGCAAAGTATATGGAGTTTTACTGTTATAAAACAACAGCGGGAGCAGCTATTCCATTACTGTACTGTACTGTACTGTACAACTGCATGATTTAACCAGACAAAGCAAAGTATATGGAGTTTTACTGTTATAAAACAACAGCGAGAACAGCTATTCCATTACTGTACTGTACTGTACAACTGCATGATTTAACCAGACAAAGCAAAGTATATGGAGTTTTACTGTTATAAAACAACAGCGGGAGCAGCTATTCCATTACTGTACTGTACTGTACAACTGCATGATTTAACCAGACAAAGCAAAGTATATGGAGTTTTACTGTTATAAAACAACAGCGTGAGCAGCTATTCCATTACTGTACTGTACTGTACAACTGCATGATTTAACCAGACAAAGCAAAGTATATGGTGTTTTACTGTTATAAAACAACAACGGGAGCAGCTATTCCATTACTGTACTGTACTGTACAACTGCATGATTTAACCAGACAAAGCAAAGTATATGGAGTTTTACTGTTATAAAACAACAGCGAGAACAGCTATTCCACTACTGTACTGTACTGTACAACTGCATGATTTAACCAGACAAAGCAAAGAATATGGAGTTTTACTGTTATAAAACAACAGCGAGAACAGCTATTCCACTACTGTACTGTACTGTACAACTGCATGATTTAACCAGACAAAGCAAAGTATATGGAGTTTTACTGTTATAAAACAACAGCGAGAACAGCTATTCCACTACTGTACTGTACTGTACAACTGCATGATTTAACCAGACAAAGCAAAGTATATGGAGTTTTACTGTTATAAAACAACAGCGGGAGCAGCTATTCCATTACTGTACTGTACTGTACAACTGCATGATTTAACCTGAAAAAGCAAAGTATATGGCGTTTTACTGTTATAAAACAACAGCGAGAACAGCTATTCCATTACTGTACTGTACTGTACAACTGCATGATTTAACCAGACAAAACAAAGTATATGGAGTTTTACTGTTATAAAACAACAGCGTGAGCAGCTATTCCATTACTGTACTGTACTGTACAACTGCATGATTTAACCAGGCAAAGCAAAGTATATGGAGTTTTACTGTTATAAAACAACAGCGAGAACAGCTATTCCATTACTGTACTGTACTGTATAACTGCATGACTTAACCAGACAAAACAAAGTATATGGAGTTTTACTGTTATAAAACAACAGCGTGAGCAGCTATTCCATTACTGCACTGTACTGTACAACTGCATGATTTAACCAGGCAAAGCAAAGTATATGGAGTTTTACTGTTATAAAACAACAGCGGGAGCAGCTATTCCATTACTGTACTGTACTGTACAACTGCATGATTTAACCAGAAAAAGCAAAGTATATGGCGTTTTACTGTTATAAAACAACAGCGAGAACAGCAATTCCATTACTGTACTGTACTGTACAACTGCATGATTTAACCAGACAAAACAAAGTATATGGAGTTTTACTGTTATAAAACAACAGCGTGAGCAGCTATTCCATTACTGTACTGTACTGTACAACTGCATGATTTAACCAGGCAAAGCAAAGTATATGGAGTTTTACTGTTATAAAACAACAGTGGGAGCAGCTATTCCATTACTGTACTGTACTGTACAACTGCATGATTTAACCAGACAAAGCAAAGTATATGGAGTTTTACTGTTATAAAACAACAGTGGGAGCAGCTATTCCATTACTGTACTGTACTGTACAACTGCATGATTTAACCAGACAAAGCAAAGTATATGGAGTTTTACTGTTATAAAACAACAGCGGGAGCAGCTATTCCATTACTGTACTGTACTGTACAACTGCATGATTTAACCAGACAAAGCAAAGTATATGGAGTTTTACTGTTATAAAACAACAGCAGGAGCAGCTATTCCGTTAGTGCAATCATGTCACAGAGAAGTTACGGAAATGTTATTTTGTTTTATCTTATTACACAAACTGACATTTAGAAAAATGCTAACTGGGTGAATTATGTGGTTAAAAATCAAAAGGCCACGGACTTCAATGTAGACATCAGAAATGATACATTACTGGACATATTGTGAAATATTATAATATTTTATTTCTTATTGTCACATAACGTTAAATTTAAAAAATACACAGGGAGCTGTGTGGCTGAAAAAATAACAGTTGCAAGCATTTTATGAGTGCAGATATTAAGCTGAGAATGACCTATGCAAAAAGAGACAGAGAAAACATGGCAGGCAACTTCTGGAATGTTGTTTTATTCTTTAAAGTACATTTAATTAGTACTTCTTACATTTTAATTTGGTGACTGTAAATTAATGAAAAATGGTAAGCCTCTGTTATAACTTTAAGCAACCTTCTCTTGCAAATTATCTTTTAAAATAAACATTTTCTGTGCTGTTTTATTAGTAAATATTTGCACCATAATCTGGCTTTGCTGAGCAGCAAAGGACTAGATGATGTTTTAGGCAAGACAAGAATCTAAATCTCAGTACCTTGTGCTGTATTTATATTTATACACACATGGTTAAAGCTTTTGCCAGCCAAAGCCCTCTGATACACAATAGAATAAGTCACAATTTTCTGTTATCTGAGTGTATGGCAAATCAGTTGCGACTAAACTAGAAATAATCCACTGTTAAACTACATCTTAATGAACTAAATTAATTTCAGATTAAGTTTTATACTTTAGTCTCAAAATACATGTGTACTTTCGTACCAATGATACATGTTATTGTAAATGTGTGATGCTCACATGAGAAAAATGCCAAAACCCACAGAAAGCAAAAACAATTTATAAATAAATAAATCTAAAATGAATTGCAGTCATAGAGATAGTTTCAAAGTCATGAACTTCCAGTGAGTAGACTATTGTGATTCAGGTGATCCAGTTTTCTATTGTAAAGCTCTGCTTTATACTGTTATGTGCCAAATCCTTAATGCAAACAAGAAAGATTTTGCTGACTGAGCTTACTGGCTTACTGGCTACAGCTCTGTTGTACTGGTATGTACCTTAGAAATTAACACATATGGGAAAGACCAGAACTTTCTTACAACAACATGCAGCATTTTAATGTGATAACAGGAAAATACAAGTTTGCTTAAAGTATCTGAGAATTAGGGGTGGCCCATGCTATCGGACTGCAGGACTGCAGCCCCCCACCTGTAAAAGGAATAAACCCACTACTGTAGACAAATTCCCCCACTACTGTAGACAATGACATATAAACTTAAAAAAAAGTTTATGAGTAGTCCCGGAACCACGCATGCGTGCTTAGTTCCTCTGACTGCTGTGTTAGGCAGTCCAGAACTCCGCATGCATGCATGCCATTCCTGAATTCTAGACTGCTCTGTTAATTAGTCTGGATAGGGAAGGCAGGGAACTCCTCCCTGCCAGCCCAGAGGTCTGTGCAGTGGTGACCGCAAAGACTGGAAGAACACCGGACTGCATAGCCCGCAGGCTGGAGGCTCCAGCCTACTCACGTCTCGCGGGGAGACCCAGACAGCCTGCGCGGGTTGTTATGGAGGACAGGGAAACATCGGGCTGCTGCAGGACTTTGCAGAGGACAGAATAGCTCATGGAGGAGCTGTGGGGAATCATCGGGCTGCTGCAGGACTTTGCTCATGGAGGATCTGCAAGTAGTGTGTGTGTGTGTGTGTGTGTGTGTGTGTGTGTGTGTGTGTGTGTGTGTGAGTGCACGCATGTGTAAATGCAATATTACAGTTATTCTGAATAATTTATCCCTGCAAGGAATTGAATTCAGAGTGAAGTGGTGAAAGTTGCTAGGTAGCCAGATTCTATAACTCTGTGTCTATTCAGTATGGATTTTATTTGGGTCTGTTTGGTGTGGGAACCTATAATCTAAGGCAATATCAAACATTTTCTGCATGCACTTTACTGATACATGCAGACAAATAAAGTGACATGTCAGCACCTAGTGGGGTTTGGCTTTATTGGCCTAAATGAACTAGTAAAGACTTATAAAGTGAAAGTAAACAGTAATGGGCATTCAGAAGCCATGTTGCTAAAACACAGGTAAGTCCTTATGGGATTATTTCCATATATCCCATTGGTCTCAACTGTAGGAGGTTTAAAGTATTACACATGTAAGAGTTTTGCTTAGTTGGGTTTATCTTAGTGTTTTTACTAAGCAGATTGACTATCTGATCTCTTTACCCTTTGAATTGGATGCTGTTTAGGATATTTTGCAGTCACGAGGCTTGTTTTTAAGCTCTGTGTTTCAAATGTATGGCCAAACAATTCATTTAAACTGTACTGACATCCTCAAAAAAGGCCAAAACATGACGTCTAAAGCTAGTGTTAATGCTCCTGATAAATTTTATAAGAAGTAGGAAATTTAAAACCATGTAATATACTGTGTGTAATGCCCTAGTTGCTACATGGTGGTGGGTAGAGAATAAGGCTTGAACCCTGTACCTTGGGTCCAAGTGACAAGAGCCTGAATTCCCTACCCACCACCATTTGTAAAATGTTTGCAGATTTTTGCCTCATATTTGTTCTATTCTGTTCCTCATAAAATCTGTGGTTTCTGTACTTTTGTTACTTAACACAGCTAGTAGTGCAGTGGTAGCATTGTTGTCTGACAGCTTCTGGTTTGATTCTTGGTTGGGGTGCCTTCTGTATGGAGTCTGCATGTCCTTCCTGTGTTTGTGTGGGCTGCTCTGGTGTTCTCAATGGATATTTGTCCCTATTTTTTGGACTGTATTCCCCCATTATTGGCTTCGTCCAGGATTTTTGTGCCAAGATTGAGAGCTATGGTAATAACTGAACTCACTGATTATGTTTGGGGGCTGTATTCCCCCATTATTGACTTTGTTCAGGTGTTTTGTGCTAAGAAGTTGACAGCTATGGTGAGAACTGAATTCACTAAATGGTAGTTATTTAAGTTTCAGTCTTCCTTTCTTTTATAAAACAGATGATTTGGCATAGTGGTATGTTGCTCTGAGTGTTTTTCACAGGGTCCTGGGTTCAATACTTGGCAGTGAAAAGTATGGTAGTAACACAGCATTTTATTCTAACAACTTTCCAACATTATGCAAGCAATGTTTAAAATGTGTCCCTATGTTTTGGTCTTTTGCCCCTCCCCCCCAATTTTGGATTTTTTTCCAGATTTCTTGTGCTGCAAAGTTCAGAGACGCAGTTGAGTGTCAAGTAGATTTCATAAGAAGCTGAGAGCTGCAGGGGAACAAAAGTTTAGTGCTGCTTATGCGAAGTCTGCTCACATTGTTAATAGCACAATAGGCAGTGTGCTTGCTTTTGATGCAGAAGGTTGTGAGTTCTACTCCAACAGTAGGTAAATGCATTGCTCATACTATACTACATTATAAAGGGGGTGAATGCTGCATTCCTTTTTGGTGAAGATACCTAGTAACTATGAACCTGTTACCAGTTTGCCATCCATTCCCTATTGCAATATTACTAGCTTATTGTTTTTTAATGCAACTTAGACAACTTATTCCTCAAGGGCAACAGGCACTTTATTTGTAGATGAAACAATGAAATATAAAGTTGTTTGCTAGCAGCAACCTCTTCATTAGTTGCAGATTTCTTTAATGTGGAATTATTTAGATGACTTTTACTTCTTCAGAGATTGTGCATATTTACTGATACTGGTGGACAGTAGAAGTTTGAATAGACTTTTGTGATAGAAATGTTCTGAATTGGGCAATTCTGTCATTATTGGTGCATGCATTTTGTTTCATTGTTTACTGGAAAAATTTTCAAAACAAATTTAAAATGCCCTCTAACAACTGTACTATATTGTAAAAGGAATATAATTTAATACAATCAGAAAGGTGTATCAAAGACCATGTGTATGTTTCGTGTGCAAGGGGCCTATGATTTGAAAACGGCCCAAAGTTAATCTTTATCTGCAACTGGCAAAATGTATTTTCTTTGAATGTGGGTTTCAATGCTGTTACAATGAATGTGAGTTTCAAGGGCAGAGAAGTTTTAATGCTAAGTCTGTTTTCATTGTGAGATTGCACTGCTTTGTTTAGCAGATGTCTTAGTGTTTGTGCTGTAAAATGCAAAATAAAACTTTCAAATGAAGTCCAAATCATTGTAGAAGTAAAGCAGTATGCACATTAGTGTTTATGGTAAATGGGGTGAAATAGCCAAGTAATGGTTCATTGGAATGGCTGCAGGGGGAGGCTCCATTCGACCATGATTTTGTGAGGGGGAAGGGCGGCAAACTCAAAGACAGCCCCGGCTGAACTATACCTCTCAACTGTCCAGATTTTCACAGAATAAATAGATTTTTGCTTCTTATTTTTGGTTTGTTCCTCAAAAAATGTGTGGTTTTCTGGCAAATAATTTAGGAATTAAGTCACTAAATAATGACAGACACTGAGTTTCATACTTCATAACCTTCAGAAAAATGCAGGCTAAAGCAAGACCTGTTATTCTACCAATTGTCTGTTTATACAACAATTTATAGTACTGTTAATATGTTCCCCCAGTATATTTGGCCTTATCCAGATTTCCTGCATTAACAGGTTGAGAGGTACGTGCAAATAAATTGCTTTATAGAATTAGGCATATCCAAACCTCTCAACTGTTCCCGATTTTGGCTCAAAATGTTGCTTTTCCCCTAATAATCCCGCCGCAAAATGGCAATTTTGGAAGAAAACGTGGAGGGCTTACAATTAAGAAATAACTGTAATAATCAGAGTTATAGATTACTTTTATTTCAAAAATGCATGTAGATTATTTTATTTTGACAGCTGCTCAAGTTAGCATTACTAATATTAAAAAAGTGTCCCTTCTTTCACAGGTCCTCAGCTGTATTGTGTGGCTATTTTATATTTTTGCATCACATTTTTGGTCCATTTTTCATAAAATTGCGTTTTTTGGCAAATTAGTGGCAAATCATTAAAGACTAAATTTAGAAAAT